>NW_024739483.1:0-4121 GCF_018991925.1 Homarus americanus
AAAGGCCCCTCATCGAGTATAACAAAGTCCCCTGGTCGAGTATATCAATCTCCCCTGGTCGAATATAGCAAAGTCCCCTGATCGAGTATAACAAAGTCCCCTGATCGAGTATAACAAAGTCCCTTGAACGATTATAACAAAGGCCACTGATCAAGTATAACAAAGCCCCTGATCGTGTATAACAAAGCCCCCTCATCGAGTATAACAAAGTCCCCTGATCAGGTATAACAAAGTCCCCTGAACGAGTATAACAAAGTCCCCTGAACGAGTATAACAAAGTCCGCTAATCGAGTGTAACAAAGTCCCCTCACCGAGTTTAACAAAGTTCCCTGATCGAGTATAACAAAGCCCCCCTCATAGTGTATAACAATGTCCCCTGATCGAGTATAGCAAATTCCCCTGATCGGGTATAACAAAGAACCCTGGTCGAGTATAACAAACTCCCCTGATGGAGTATAATAAAGGCCCCTGATCGAGTATAACAAAGGCCCCTCATCGAGTATAACAAAGTCCGCTGATCGAGTATAACAAAGTCCCCTGATCGAGTATAACAAAGTCTCCTGATCGAGTATTTACAAAGGCCCCAAATCGAGTTAAACAAAGGCCCCTGATCGAGTATAACAAAGTCCCCTGGTCGAGTATAACAAAGGCCCCTCATCGAGTTTAACAAAGGCCCCTCATTGAGTATAACAAAGTCCTTTGGTCGAGTATAACAAACTCACCTGGTCGAGTATAACAAAGTCCCCTGATCGGGTATAACAAAGTTCCCTGATCGAGTATAACAAAGTCCCTTGATCGAGTATAACAAAGGCCCTGATCGAGTTTACGAAAGGCCCCTGATCGAGTATAACAAACTCCCCTGATCGAGTATAACAAAGTCCCCTGATAGAGTATAACAAAGTCCCCTGATCGAGTATAACTATGGCCCCTGATCGAGTTTAACAAAGGCCCCTGATCGAGTGTAACAAAGTCCCCTGGTCGAGTATAACAAAGGTCCCTCATAGAGTTTAACAAAGGCCCGTCATCGAGTATAACAAAGTCCCCTGGTCGAGTATAACAAACTCCCCTGGTCAAGTATAACAAAGAACCCTGGTTGAGTATAACAAAGTCCCCTGATCGAGTATAACAAAGGCCCCTGATCGAGTATAACAAAGGCCCCTCATCGAGTATAACAAAGTCTCCTGATCGAGTATAACAAAGTCCGCTGATCAAGTATAACAAAGAACCCTGGTTGACTATAACAAAGTCCCCTGATCGGTATAACAAAGGCCCCTGATCGAGTATAACAAAAGCCCCTCATCGAGTATAACAAAGTCTCCTGATCGAGTATAACAAAGTCCGCTGATCGAGTATAACAAAGTCCCCTGATCGAGTATAACAAACTCCCCTGGTCGAATATAACAAAGTCCCCTGATCGGGTATAACAAAGTCCCCTGATCGAGTATAACAAAGTCCCCTGAACGATTATAACAAAGTCCCCTGGTCGAGTATAACAAAGGTCCCTCATAGAGTTTAACAATGGCCTGTCATCGAGTATAACAAAGTCTCCTGATCGAGTATAACAAAGTCCGCTGATCGAGTATAACAAAGTCCCCTGATCGTGTATAACAAAGGCCCCTAATCAAGTTTAACAAAGGCCCCTCATCGAGTATAACAAAGTCTCCTGATGGAGTATAACAAAATCCGGTGATCGAGTATAACAAAGTCCCCTGATCGAGTATAACAAAGTCCCCTGATCGAGTATGACAAAGTCCCCTGATCGAGTATAACAAAGTCCCCTGAACGATTATAACAAAGTCCCCTTGTCGAGTATAAAAAAGGTCCCTCATAGAGTTTAACAAAGGCCCGTCATCGAGTATAACAAAGTCTCCTGATCGAGTATAGCAAAGTCCCCTGGTCGAGTATAACAAACTCCCCTGGTCGATTATAACAAAGTCCCCTGATCGAGTATAACAAAGTTCCCTAATCGAGTATAACTAAGCCCCCTGATCGAGTATAACAATGGCCCCTGATCGAGTTTAACAAAGGCCCCTAATCGAGTATAACAAAGTCACATGGTCGAGTATAACAAAGGCCCCTCATCGAGTTTAACAAAGGCCCCTCATCGAGTATAACAAAGACCCTGG
The DNA here is from genome assembly GCF_018991925.1 of Homarus americanus. NCBI lineage: Eukaryota > Metazoa > Arthropoda > Malacostraca > Decapoda > Nephropidae > Homarus > Homarus americanus. The sequence continues at coordinate 2,127 of NW_024739483.1, forward strand.
TCGAGTATATCAAACTCCCCTGGTCGAGTATAACAATATCCTCTGGTCGAGTATAACAATGTCCCCTGATCGTGTATAACAAAGCCCCCTCATCGAGTATAACAAAGTCCCCTGAACGAGTATAACAAAGCCCCCCTCATAGAGTATAACAATGTCCCCTGATCGAGTATAGAAAGTCCCCTGATCGGGTATAACAAAGGCCCCTGATCGAGTATAACAAAGTCCGCTGATCGAGTATAACAAAGTCCCCTGATCGAGTATAACAAAGAACCCTAGTCGAGTATAACAAAGTCCCCTCATGGAGTATAACAAAGGTCCGTGATCGAGTATAACAAAGGCCCCTGATCGAGTATAACAACGTCCCCTGATCGAGCATAACAAAGTCCGCTGATCGAGTATAACAAAGTCCCCTGATCGAGTATAACAAAGTCCCCTGATCGAGTATAACAAAGTCCATTGAACGATTATAACAAAGGCCACTGATCAAGTATAACAAAGCCCCTGATCGTGTATAACAAATCCCCCTCATCGAGTATAACAAAGTTCCCAGATCAAGTATAACAAAGTCCCCTGAACGAGTATAACAAAGTCCCCTGATCGAGTGTAACAAAGTCCCTTGATCGAGTTTAACAAAAGCCCCTGATCGAGTATAACAAAGATCCCTGGTCGAGTATAACAAAGGCCCCTCATCGTGTTTAACAAAGGCCCCTCATTGAGTATAACAAAGTCCCCTGGTTGAGTATAACAAACTCACCTGGTCGAGTATACCAAAGTCCCCTGATCGAGTATAACAAAGTCCCCTGATCGAGTATAACTATGGCCCCTGATCGAGTCTAACAAAGGCCCCTGATCTAGTGTAAGAAAGTCCCCTGGTCGAGTATAACAAAGGTCCCTCATCGAGTTTAACAAGGCCCCTCATCGGGTATAACAAAGTCACCTAGTCGAGTATAACAAACTCCCCTGGTCAAGTATAACAAAGAACCCTGGTTGAGTATAACAAAGTCCCCTGATCGAGTATAACAAAGGCCCCTCATCAAGTATAACAAAGTCTCCTGATCGAGTATAACAAAATCCGCTGATCGAGTATAACAAAGTCCCCTGATCGAGGAGTATAATAACTATATAGCCCCTCATCGAATATAACAAAGTCCCCTGGTCGAGTATATCAAACTCCCCTGGTCGAGTATAACAAACTCACCTGGTCGAGTATACCAAAGTCCCCTGATCGAGTATAACAAAGTTCCCTGATCGAGTATAACTATGGCCCCTGATCGAGTTTAACAAAGGCCCTGATCTGGTGTAGAAAAGTCCCTGGTCGGCGAGTATAACAAAGGTCCCTCGCCAGATTGCCAGGCCCTCGCCGAGTATAACAAAAGTCCTAGTCGAAATTATAACTAAAACTCCCCTGGTCAAGTATAACAAAAAGACCTGGTTGGTATAACAAGTCCCCTGATCGAAGAGTATATGAGGCCCCTGATGAGTATAACAAAGTCCCCTGATCGAGTACAACAAAGTCACAATTAGTATAACAAATCATGATCGAGGTATAACCAAAGTCTCACTGATCGAGTATAACTTGCCATAATGGCCCCTGATCCAGCGGAAGGTTTAACGGGCTGATCCGGAGGTGTAACAAAGTCCCCTGGTCGAGTATAACAAAGGTCCCTCATTGAGTTTAACAAAGGCCCCTCATCGAGTTTAACAAAGGCCCCTCATCGAATATAACAAAGTCCTCTGGTCGAGTATATCAAACTCCCCTGGTCGAGTATAACAAACTCACCTGGTCGAGTATACCAAAGTCCTCTGATCGAGTATAACAAAGTCCCCTGATCGAGTATAACTATAGCCCCTGATCGAGTTTAACAAAGGCCCCTGATCTAGTGTAAGAAAGTCCCCTGGTCGAGTATAACAAAGGTCCCTCATCGAGTTTAACAAAGGCCCCTCATCGAGTATAACAAAGTCACCTGGTCGAGTAGAACAAACTCCCCTGGTCAA
>NW_024739484.1:0-20495 GCF_018991925.1 Homarus americanus
AATTCTCCTCATCGAGTTTAACAAAGTCCTCTAATCGAGAATAACAAAGGCCTTTGATCGAGTTTAACAAAGGCCCCTGTTCGAGTATAACAAAGGCCTCTAAAAGAGTATAACAAAGGCCACTTTTCGAGTACAACAAAGTCCCCTGATCGAGTATAACAAAGGCCCCTGTTCGAGTATAACAGAGTCTCCTCTTCGAGTATAACAGACTGCCCTAATCGAGTGTAACAAAGTCCCCTGATCGAGTATAACAAACTCCCCTGATCGAGTATAACAAAGGCCTCTCATCGAGTTTAACAAAGGCCCCTCATCGAGTATAACAAATTCGCCTGATCGAGTATAACAAAGCCCCCTCATCAAGTATAACAAAGTCCCCTGATCGAGTATAACAAAATCCCCTGAACGAGTATAAGAAAGTCCCTTGATCGAGTATAAGAAAGTCCCCTGATCGAGTATAACAAAGTCCCCTGGTCGAGTATAACAAAGTTCCCTGATCGAGTATAACAATGGCCCCTGATCGAGTATAACAAAGGCCTTTGATCGAGTATAACAAAGTCCCATGATCGAGTATAACAAAGTCCCCTCATCGAATATAACAAAGTCCCCTAATCGAGTATAACAAACCCCCTGATCGAGTAGAACAAAGTCCCCTCATCGAGTATAACAAAGGCCCCTCATCGAGTGTAACAAAGTCCCATGATCGAGTATAACAAAGTCCCCTCATCGAATTTAACAAAGTCCCCTCATCGAGTATAACAAAGTTCCCTGATCGAGTATAACAAAGGACTCTGATCGAGTATAACAAAGGCCCCTGATCGAGTATAACAAAGTTTCATGATCGAGTATAACAAAGTCCCCTCATCGAATATAACAAAGTCACCCTGATCGAGTATAACAAAGTCCCCTGATCGAGTAGAACAAAGTCCCCTCATCGAGTATAACAAAGGCCCCTCATCGAGTATAACAAAGTCCCATGATCGAGTATAACAAAGTCCCCTGGTCGAGTATAACAAAGGCCCCTGATCGAATATAACAAAGGCGCCTGAACGAGTATAACAAAGGGCACTGATCGAGTATTTCAAAGTTCCCTGATCGAGTATAACAAAGTCCCCTGATCGAGTATAACAAAGGCTTCTGATCGAGGTTAACAAAGTCCCCTGATCGAGTATAACAAAGTCCCCTCACCGAGTATAACAAAGTCCCCTGATCGAGTATAACAAAGTCCCCTGATCGAGTATAACAAACTCCCCTGGTCGAGGAAAACAAAGTCCCCTGATCGAGTATAACAAAGGCCCCTGATCGATTATAACAAAGTCCCATGATCGAGTATAACAAAGTTCCCTCATCGAATATATCAAAGTCCCCTGATCGAGTAGAACAAAGTCCCCTCATCGAGTATAACAAAGGCCCCTCATCGAATATAACAAAGTCCCATGATCGAGTATAACAAAGTCCCCTCATCGAATATAACAAAGTCGAGTATAACAAAGTCCCCTGATCGAGTATAACAGAGTCCCCTCATCGAGTATAACAAAGGCCCCTCATCGAGTATAACAAAGTCCTATGATCGAGTATAACAAAGTCCCTTCATCGAATATAACAAAGTCCCCTCATCGAGTATAACAAAGTCCCCTGATCGAGTATAACAAAGTCCCCTGAATGAGTATAAGAAAGGCCCCTGATCGAGTTTAATAAAAGCCCCTGATCGATTATAACAAAGTCCCCTGGTCGAGTATAACAAAGGCCCCTGATCGAATATAACAAAGGCGCCTGAACGAGTATAACAAAGGCCCTTGATCGAGTATAACAAAGCTCCCTAATCGAGTATAACAATGCCCCTGGATCTAATATAATAAACTCCCCCTGATCGAGAATAAGAAAGTCCCCTGATCTAGTATAACAAAGTCCCCTGATCGGGTATAATAAAGGCCCCTGATCGAGTATAACAAAGGCCCCTGATCGAGCATAACAAACTCCAATGGTCGAGTATAACAAAGTCCCCTCATCGAATATAAGAAAGTCCCCTGATCGTGTATAACAAAGTCTCCTCATCGAGTTTAACAAGGTCCTCTAATCGAGAATAACAAAGGCCCCTGATCGAGTATAACAAAGGCCCCTAATCGAGTATAACAAGGGCCCCTGATCGAGTATAACAAAGTCTCCTCATCGAGTTTAACAAAGTCCTCTAATCGAGAATAACAAAGGCCTTTGATCGAGTTTAACAAAGGCCCCTGTTCGAGTAAAACAAAGGCCTCTAAAAGAGTATAACAAAGGCCACTTTTCGAGTATAACAAAGTCCCCTGATCGAGTATTACAGAGTCCGCTGAACGAGGATAACAGAGTCCCCTCATCGAGTAGAACAAAGTCCCCTCATCGAGTATAACAAAGTCCCCTCATCGAATATAACAAACTCCCCTGATCGAGTATAACAAAGTTCCCTGATCGAGTATAACAAAGGCCCCTGATCGAGTATAACAATGGCCCCTGATCGAGTTTAACAAAGTTCCATGATCGAGTATAACAAAGTCCCCTCATCGAATATAACAAAGTCACCCTGATCGAGTATAACAAAGTCCCCTGATCGAGTAGAACAAAGTCCCCTCATCGCGTATAACAAAGGCCCCTCATCAGTATAACAAAGTCCCATGATCGAGTATAACAAAGTCCTCTGGTCGAGTATAACAAAGGCCCCTGATCGAATATAACAAAGGCGCCTGAACGAGTATAACAAAGGGCCCTGATCGAGTATTTCAAAGTTCCCTGATCGAGTATAACAAAGTCCCCTGGTCGAGTATAACAAAGGCCTCTGATCGAGGTTAAAAAAGTCCCATGATCGAGTATAACAAAGTCCCCTCACCGAGTATAACAAAGTCCCCTGATCGAGTATAACAAAGTCCCCTGATCGAGTATAACCATCTCCCCCTGGTCGAGGAAAACAAAGTCCCCTGATCGAGTATAACAAAGGCCCCTGATCGAGTATAACAAAGTCCCATGATCGAATATAACAAAGTTCCCTCATCGAATATATCAAAGTCACCTGATCGAGTATATCAAAGTCCCCTGATCGAATAGAACAAAGTCCCCTCATCGAGTATAACAAAGGCCCCTCATCGAGTATAACAAAGTCCCATGATCGAGTATAACAAAGTCCCCTCATCGAATATAACAAAGTCCCATGATCGAGTATAACAAAGTCCCTCATCGAGTATAACAAAGTCCCATGATCGAGTATAACAAAGTCCCTTCATCGAATATAACAAAGTCCCCTCATCGAGTATAACAAAGTCCCCTAATCGAGTATAACAAAGGCCCCTGATCGAGTATAACAAAGGCCACTGATCGAGTATAACAAACTCCCTTGAACGAGTATAACAAAGTCTCCTCATCGAGTTTAACAAAGTCCTCTAATCGAGAAAAACAAAGGCCTTTGATCGAGTTTAACAAAGGCCCCTGTTCGATTATAACAAAGGCCTCTAAAAGAGTATAACAAAGGCCACTTTTCGAGTACAACAAAGTCCCCTGATCGAGTATAGCAAAGGCCCCTTATCGAGTATAACAGAGTCCCCTCCTCGAGTATAACAGACTGCCCTAATCGAGTGTAACAAAGTCCCCTGATCGAGTATAACAAAGTCCCTGATCGAGTATAACAAAGGCCTCACATCGAGTTTAACAAAGGCCCCTCATCGAGTATAACAAATTCGCCTGATCGAGTATAACAAAGCCCCCTCATCGAGTATAACAAAGTCCCCTGATCGAGTATAACAAAATCCTCCTGATAGAGTATAACAAAGTCCCCCTGATCGAGAATAACAAAGTCCCCTGATCGATTATAACAAAGCCCCCTAATCAAGTATAACAAAGGCCCCTGATCGAGTATAACAAAGCCCCCTGATCAAGTATAACAAAGGCCCCTGATCGAGTATAACGAAGTCCCCTGATCGAGTATGAAGTCCCTAATCAGCGAGTATAACAAAGTCCACTGATCAGGTAGAACAAAGTCCCCTCATCGAGTATAACAAAGTCCCCTCATCGAATATAACAAAGTCCCCTGATCGAGTATAACAAAGTTCCCTGATCGAGTATAACAAAGGCCCCTGATCGAGTATAACAAAGGCCACTGATCGAGTATAACAAAGTTCCATGATCGAGTATAACAAAGTCCCCTCATCGAATATAACAAATTCACCCTGATCGAGTACAACAAAGTCCCCTCATCGAGTAGAACAAAGTCCCCTCATCGCGTATTACAAAGGCCCCTCATCGAGTACAACAAAGTCCCATGATCGAGTATAACAAAGTCCTCTGGTCGAGTATAACAAAGGCCCCTGATCGAATATAACAAAGGTGCCTGAACGAGTATAACAAAGGGCCCTTATCGAGTATTTCAAAGTTCCCTGATCGAGTATAACAAAGTCCCCTGATCGAGTATAACAAAGGCCTCTGATCGAGGTTAACAAAGTCCCCTGATCGAGTATAACAAAGTCCCCTCACCGAGTATAATAAAGTCCCATGATCGAGTATAACAAAGTCCCCTGATCGAGTATAACAAACTCCCCTGGTCGAGGAAAACAAAGTCCCCTGATCGAGTATAACAAAGGCCCCTGATCGATTATAACAAAGTCCCATGATCGAGTATAACAAAGTTCCCTCATCGAATATATCAAAGTCCCCTGATCGAGTATAACAAAGTCCCCTGATCGAATCGAACAAAGTCCCCTCATCGAGTATAACAAAGGCCCATCATCCCGTATAACAAAGTCCATGATGAGTATAACAAAGTCCCCTCATCGAATATAACAAAGTCCCTTGATCGAGTATAACAAAGTCCCCTGATGATCGAGTATAACAGAGTCCCCTCATCGAGTATAACAAAGGCCCCTCATCGAGTATAACAAAGTCCCATGATCGAGTATAACAAAGTCCCTTCATCGAATATAACAAAGTCCCCTCATCGAGTATAACAAAGTCCCCTAATCGAGTATAACAAAGTCCCCTGAATGAGTATAAGAAAGGCCCCTGATCGAGTTTAACAAAAGCCCCTGATCGAGTATAACAAAGTCCCCTGGTCGAGTATAACAAAGGACCCTGATCGAATATAACAAAGGCGCCTGAACGAGTATAACAAAGGCCCTTGATCGAGTATAACAAAGTTCCCTGATCGAGTATAACAAAGCCCCTGGATCTAATATAATAAACTCTCCCTGATCGAGAATAAGAAAGTCCCCTGATCTAGTATAACAAAGTCCCCTGATCGGGTATAATAAAGGCCCCTCATCGGGTATAATAAAGGCCCCTGATCGAGTATAACAAAGGCCCCTAATCGGGTATAATAAAGGCCCCTTATCGAGTATAAGAACGGCCCCTGATCGGGTATAATAAAGGCCCTTGATCGAGTATAACAAAGCTCCCTAATCGAGTATAACAATGCCCCTGGATCTAATATAATAAACTACCCCTGATCGAGAATAAGAAAGTCCCCTGATCGAGTATAACAAAGTCCCCTGATCGGGTATAATAAAGGCCCCTGATCGAGTATAACAAAGGCCCCTGATCGAGCATAACAAACTCCCATGGTCGAGTATAACAAAGTCCCCTCATCGAATATAACAAAGTCCCCTGATCGAGTATAACAAAGTCTCCTCATCGAGTTTAACAAGGTCTTCTAATCGAGAATAACAAAGGCACCTGATCGAGTATAACAAAGGCACCTGATCGAGTATAACAAGGGCCCCTGATCGAGTATAACAAAGTCTCCTCATCGAGTTTAACAAAGTCCTCTAATCGAGAATAACAAAGGCCTTTGATCGAGTTTAACAAAGGCCTCTGTTCGAGGATAACAAAGGCCTCTAAAAGAGTATAACAAAGGCCACTTTTCGAGTACAACAAAGTCCCCTGATCGAGTATAACAAAGGCCCCTTATCGAGTATAACAGAGTCCCCTCCTCGAGTATAACAGACTGCCCTAATCGAGTGTAACAAAGTCCCCTGATCGAGTATAACAAAGTCCTCTGATCGAGTATAACAAAGGCCTCTCATCGAGTTTAAGAAAGGCCCCTCATCGAGTATAACAAAGTCCCCTGGTTGAGTATAACAAAGGCCCCTGTTCGAGTTTAACAAAGGCCCCTGATCGAGTATAAAAAAGTCCCCTGGTCGAGGATAACAAAGTCCCCTGATCGAGTATAACAAAGTCCCCTGATCGAGTATAACAAATTCGCCTGATCGAGTATAACCAAGTTCCCTGATCGAGGTATAACAATGGCCCCTGATCGAGTATAACAAAGGCCCTGATCGAGTATAACAAAGTCCCATGATCGAGTATAACAAAGTTCCCTCATCAGATATAACAAAGTCCCCTGATCGAGTATAACAAAGGCCCCTGATCGAATAGAACAAAGTCCCCTGATCGAGTATAACAAAGCCCCCTCATCGAGTATAACAAAGTCCAATGTTCGAGAATAACAAAGTCCCTCATCGAATATAACAAAGTCCCCTGATCGAGTATAATAAAGTCCCCTGATCGAGTATAACAAGGTCCCCTGTTCGAGTATAACATAGTCCCCTGAACGATTATAACAAAGGCCCCTGATCGAGTATAACAAAGCCCCCTGATCGAATATAACAAAAGTCCCCTCATCCCGAGTATAACAAAGTCCCTAATCCGAAAGGTATAAGAAAGTCCCCTGATCGAGTATAACAAAGGCCCCAGATCGAGTATAACAAAGGCCCCTGATCTAGTATAACAAAGTCTCCTCATCGAGTTTAACAAAGTCCTCTAATCGAGAATAACAAAGGCCTTTGATCGAGTTTAACAAAGGCCCCTGTTCGAGTATAACAAAGGCCTCTAAAAGAGTATAACAAAGGCCACTTTTCGAGTACAACAAAGTCCCCTGATCGAGTATAGCAAAGGCCCCTTATCGAGTATAACAGAGTCCCCTCCTCGAGTATAACAGACTGCCCTAATCGAGTGTAACAAAGTCCCCTGATCGAGTATAACAAAGTCCCTGATCGAGTATAACAAAGGCCTCACATCGAGTTTAACAAAGGCCCCTCATCGAGTATAACAAATTCGCCTGATCGAGTATAACAAAGCCCCCTCATCGAGTATAACAAAGTCCCCTGATCGAGTATAACAAAATCCCCTGAACGAGTATAAGAAAGTCCCCTGATCGATTATAAGAAAGTCCCCTGATCGAGTATAACAAAGGCCCCAGATCGAGTATAACAAAGTTCTGATCGAGAGTATAACAATGGCCCCTGATCGAGGTATAACACAGGCCCCTGATCAGTATAACAAGATCCCATGATCAGGTATAACAAAGTCCCCTCATCGAATATAACAAAGTCCCTAATCGAGTATAACAAAGTCCACTGATCAGGTAGAACAAAAGTCCCTCTCATCGAGTATAACAAAGTCCCCTCATCGAATATAACAAAGTCCCTGATCGAGTATAACAAAGTTCCCTGATCGAGTATAACAAAGGCCCCTGATCGAGTATAACAAAGGCCACTGATCGAGTATAACAAAGTTCCATGATCGAGTATAACAAAGTCCCCTCATCGAATATAACAAATTCACCCTGATCGAGTACAACAAAGTCCCCTCATCGAGTAGAACAAAGTCCCCTCATCGCGTATTACAAAGGCCCCTCATCGAGTACAACAAAGTCCCATGATCGAGTATAACAAAGTCCTCTGGTCGAGTATAACAAAGGCCCCTGATCGAATATAACAAAGGTGCCTGAACGAGTATAACAAAGGGCCCTGATCGAGTATTTCAAAGTTCCCTGATCGAGTATAACAAAGTCCCCTGATCGAGTATAACAAAGGCCTCTGATCGAGGTTAACAAAGTCCCCTGATTAACAAAGTCCCCTCACCGAGTATAACAAAGTCCCCTGATCGAGTATAACAAAAGTCCCCTGATCGAGTATAACAAACTCCCCTGGTCGAGGAAAACAAAGTCCCCTGATCGAGTATAACAAAGGCCCCTGATCGATTATAACAAAGTCCCATGATCGAGTATAACAAAGTTCCCTCATCGAATATATCAAAGTCCCCTGATCGAGTATAACAAAGTCCCCTGATCGAATCGAACAAAGTCCCCTCATCGAGTATAACAAAGGCCCATCATCGAGTATAACAAAGTCCCATGATCGAGTATAATAAAGTCCCCTCATCGAATATAACAAAGTCCCTTGATCGAGTATAACAAAGTCCCCTGATCGAGTATAACAGAGTCCCCTCATCGAGTATAACAAAGGCCCCTCATCGAGTATAACAAAGTCCCATGATCGAGTATAACAAAGTCCCTTCATCGAATATAACAAAGTCCCCTCATCGAGTATAACAAAGTCCCCTAATCGAGTATAACAAAGTCCCCTGAATGAGTATAAGAAAGGCCCCTGATCGAGTTTAACAAAAGCCCCTGATCGAGTATAACAAAGTCCCCTGGTCGAGTATAACAAAGGACCCTGATCGAATATAACAAAGGCGCCTGAACGAGTATAACAAAGGCCCTTGATCGAGTATAACAAAGTTCCCTGATCGAGTATAACAAAGCCCCTGGATCTAATATAATAAACTCTCCCTGATCGAGAATAAGAAAGTCCCCTGATCGAGTATAAGAAAGTCCCCTGATCGAGTATAACAAAGTCCCTGATCGAGTATAACAATGGCCCTGATCAGGTATAACAGGCCCCTGATCGAGGTATAACAAAGTCCCATGATCGAGTATAACAAAGTCCCTCATCGAATATAAGAAAGGCCCCTCATCGAGTAGAACAAAGTCCCATGATCGAGAATAACAAAGTCCCCTGATCGAATATAACAAAAGCGCCTGAACGAGTATAACAAAGCCCCCTGATCAAGTATAACAAAGGCCCCTGATCGAGTATAACAAAGTCCCCTGGTCGAGTATAACAGTCCCATGATCGAGAGTAACAGTTCCTCATCGAATAGAACAAAGTCCCCATCATCGAGTATACCAGCGTCCTCATCGAGTATAACAAAGTCCCATGATCGAGTATAACAAAGTCCCTCATCGAATATAAATAAAGTCCCTTGATCGAGTATATAACAAAGACCCTGATCGAGTATAACGAGTCCCTCATCGAGTATAACAGCGCCCCTGATCGAGTATAACAAAGTCCCATGATCGAGCATAACAAAGTCCTCTTCATCACCAAGTAACAAAGTCCCTCATCGAGTATAACAAAGTCCCCTGATCGAGTATAACAAAGGACCCTGATCGAGTATAACAGCGCCCCTGATCGAGAGCAATAAAGTTTCATGATCGAGTATAACAAAAGTCCCCTCATCGAATATAACAAAGTCACCCTGATTGAGTATAACAAAGTCCCCTGATCGAGTAGAACAAAGTCCCCTCATCGCGTATAACAAAGGCCCCTCATCGAGTATAACGAAGTCCCATGATCGAGTATAACAAAGTCCTCTGGTCGAGTATAACAAAGGCCCCTGATCGAATATAACAAAGGCGCCTGAACGAGTATAACAAAGGGCCCTGATCGAGTATTTCAAAGTTCCCTGATCGAGTATAACAAAGTCCCCTGATTGAGTATAACAAAGGCCTCTGATCGAGGTTAACAAAGTCCCCTGATCGAGTATAACAAAGTCCCCTCACCGAGTATAACAAAGTCCCCTGATCGAGTATAACAAAGTCCCCTGATCGAGTATAACAAACTCCCCTGGTCGAGGAAAACAAAGTCCCATGATCGAGTATAACAAAGTTCCCTCATCGAATATATCAAAGTCCCCTGATCGAGTAGAACAAAGTCCCCTCATCGAGTATAACAAAGGCCCCTCATCGAGTATAAAAAAGTCCCATGATCGAGTATAACAAAGTCCCCTAATCGAATATAACAAAGTCCCTTGATCGAGTATAACAAAGCCCCCTGATCGAGTATAACAGAGTCCCCTCATCGAGTATAACAAAGGCCCCTCATCGAGTATAACAAAGTCCCATGATCGAGTTTAACAAAGTCCCTTCATCGAATATATCAAATTCCCCTCATCGAGTATAACAAAGTCCCCTTATCGAGTATAACAAAGTCCCCTGAATGAGTATAAGAAAGGCCCATGATCGAGTTTAACAAAAGCCCCTGATCGATTATAACAAAGGCCCCTGGTCGAGTATAACAAAGGCCCCTGATCGAATATAACAAAGGCGCCTGAACGAGTATAACAAAGGCCCTTGATCGAGTATAACAAAGCTCCCGAATCGAGTATAACAAAGCCCCTGGATCGAATATAATAAACTCCCCCTGATCGAGAATAAGAAAGTCCCCTGATCGAGTATAACAAAGTCCCCTGATCGGGTATAATAAAGGCCCCTGATCGAGTATAACAAAGGCCCCTGATCGAGCATAACAAACTCCAATGGTCGAGTAAAACAAAGTCCCCTCATCGATTATAAGAAAGTCCCCTGATCGAGTATAACGAAGTCCCATGATCCAGTATAACAAAGTCCCCTTATCAAATATAACAAAGTCCCCTGATCGAGTACAACAAAGTCCCCTGATCGAGTATAACAAAGGCACCTGATCGAGTATGACAAAGTCCCCTGATCGAGTATAACAGAGTCAACTGGTCGAGTATAACAGACTGCTCTAATCGAGTGTAACAAAGTCCCCTGATCGAGTATAACAAAGTCCCTTGATCGAGTACAACAAAGGCCTCTGATCGAGTTTAACAAAGGCCCCTCATCGAGTATAACAAAGTCCCCTGGTTGAGTATAACAAAGGCCCCTGATCGAGTTTAACAAAGGCCCCTGATCGAGTATAAAAGTCCTGGTCGAGTATATAACAAAGTCCCCTGATCGAGTATAACAAAGTCCCCTGATCGAGTATAACAAATTCGCCTGATCGACTATAACAAAGCCCCCTCTTCGAATATAACAAAGTCCCCTGATCGAGTACAACAAAATCCCCTCATCGAGTATAACAAAGGCCCCTCATCGAGTGTAACAAAGTCCCATGATCGAGTTTAACAAAGTCCCCTCATCGAATATATAGCAAAGTCCCCTGATCGAGTATAACAAAGTTCTGATCGAGTAAAACAAAGGCCCCTGATCGAGTATAACAAAGGCCCCTGATTGAGTATAACAAAGTCCCATGATCGAGTATAACAAAGTCCCCTCATCGAGTATAACAAAGTCCCCTGATTGAGTATAACAAAGGCCCCTGATCGAGTATAACAAAGACCCCTGGTCGAGTATAACAAAGTCCCCTGATCGAGTATAACAAAGGCCCCTGATCGAGTATAGCAAAGTCCTTTGATCGAGTATATAAAAGTCCCCTGAATGAGTATAAGAAAGGCCCCTGATCGAGTTTAAGAAAAGCCGCCTGATCGAGTATAACAAAGTCCCCTGGTCGAGTATAACAAAGGCCCCTGATCGAATATAACAAAGGCGCCTGAACGAGTATAACAAAGGCCCTTGATCGAGTATAACAAAGCTCCCTGATCGAGTATAACAAAGCCCCTGGATCGAATATAATAAACTCCCTTTGATCGAGAATAACAAAGTCCCCTGATCGAGTATAACAAAGTCCCCTGATCGGGTATAATAAAGGCCCCTGATCGAGTATAACAAAGGCCCCTGATCGAGCATAACAAACTCCCATTGTCGAGTATAACAAAGTCCCCTAATCGAATATAACAAAGTCCCCTGATCGAGTATAACAAAGTCTCCTCATCGAGTTTAACAAGGTCCTCTAATCGAGAATAACAAAGGCCCCTGATCGAGTATAACAAGGGCCCCTGATCGAGTATAACAAAGTCTCCTCATCGAGTTTAACAAAGTCCTCTAATCGAGAATAACAAAGGCCTTTGATCGAGTTTAACAAAGGCCCAGGTTCGAGTATAACAAAGGCCTCTAAAAGAGTATAACAAAGGCCACTTTTCGAGTATAACAAAGTCCCCTGATCGAGTATTACAGAGTCCGCTGATCGAGGATAACAGAGTCCCCTCATCGAGTATAACAAAGGCCACTCATCGAGTATAACAAAGTCCCATGATCCAGTATAACAAAGTCCCCTTATCGAATATAACAAAGTCCCCTGATCGAGTACAACAAAGTCCCCTGATCGAGTATAACAAAGGCACCTGATCGAGTATGACAAAGTCCCCTGATCGAGTATAACAGAGTCAACTGGTCGAGTATAACAGACTGCCCTAATCGAGTGTAACAAAGTCCCCTGATCGAGTATAACAAAGTCCCTTGATCGAGTATAACAAAGGCCTCTGATCGAGTTTAACAAAGGCCCCTCATCGAGTATAACAAAGTCCCCTGGTTGAGTATAACAAAGGCCTCTGATCGAGTTTAACAAAGGCCCCTGATCGAGTATAAAAAAGTCCCCTGTTCGAGTATAAGAAAGTCCCCTGATCGAGTATAACAAAGTCCCCTGATCGAGTATAACAAATTCGCCTGATCGACTATAACAAAGCCCCCTCATCGAATATAACAAAGTCCCCTGATCGAGTATAACAAAATCCCCTGAACGAGTATAAGAAAGTCCCCTGATCGAGTACAACAAAGTCCCCTCATCGAGTATAACAAAGGCCCCTCATCGAGTGTAACAAAACCCATGATCGAGTATAACAAAGTCCCCTCATCGAATATAACAAAGTCCCCTGATCGAGTATAACAAAGTTCCCTGATCGAGTAAAACAAAGGCACCTAATCGAGTATAAAAAAGGCCCCTGATTGAGTATAACAAAGTCCCATGATCGAGTATAATAAAGTCCCCTCATCTAATATAACAAAGTCCCCTGATCGAGTATAACAAAGTCCCCTGATCGAGTATAACAAAGTCCCCTGATCGAGTATAACAAAGGCCCCTGATCGAGTATAACAAAGACCCCTGATCGAGTATAACAAAGGCCCCTGATCGAGTATAACAAACGCCCCTGATCGAGTATAACAAAGTCCCATGATCGAGTATAACAAAGTCCCTCATGGAATATAACAAAGTCCCCTGATCGAGTATAACAAAGTTCCCTAATCGAGTAGAGCAAAGTCCCCTCGTCGAGTATAACAAAGGCCCCTCATCGAGTGTAACAAAGTCCCATGATCGAGTATAACAAAGTCCCCTCATCGAATATAACAAAGTCCCCTGATCGAGTATAACAATGTTCCCTGATCGAGTATAACAAAGGCCCCTGATCGAGTATAACAAAGGCCCCTGATCGATTATAACAAAGTCCCATGATCGAGTATAACAAAGTCCCCTCATCGAATATAACAAAGTCCCCTGATCGAGTATAACAAAGTCCCCTGATCGAGTAGAACAAAGTCCCCTCATCGAGTATAGCAAAGGCCCCATCATCGAGTGTAACAAAGTCCCATGTTCGAGTATAGCAAAATCCCCTCATCGAATATAACAAAGTCCCTGATCGAGTATAACAAAGTTCCCTGATCGAGTAAAACAAAGGCCCCTGATCGAGTATAACAAAGGCCCCTGATCGAGTATAACAAAGTCCCATGATCGAATATAACAAAGTCCCCTCATCGAATATAACAAAATCCCTTGATCGAGTATAACAAAGTCCCCTGATCGAGTATAACAAAGTCCCCTGATTGAGTATAACAAAGGCCCCTGATCGAGTTTAACAAAAGCCCCTGATCGAGATTAACAAAGTCCCCTGGTCGAGTATAACAAAGGCCCCTGATCGAATAAAACAAACTTCCCTTATCGACTGATCGAGTATATAACAAAGTCCCACACCGAGTATAACAAAGTCCCCTGATCGAGTATAATAAACTCCTGATCGAGAACAACAACTCCTGGTCGAGATAACAAAGTCCCCTGATCGAGTATAACAAAGGCCCCTGATCGAGTATAACAAAGTCCCATGATCGAGTATAACAAAGTCCCCTCATCGAATATAACAAAGTCCCTGATCGAGCATAACAAAGTCCTAATCGAGTATAACAAAGTCCCTGATCGAGTATAACAGTCCCCTGATCGAGTATAACAGCCCCATCATCGAGTATAAAAAGTCCCTGATCGAGGATAACAAAGTCCTCTCATCGAGTATGCAACAAAGTCCCTTGATCGTGTATAACAAAGTCTTCTGATCGAGTATAACAAAGGCCCTGGTCGAGTATAACAAAGGCCCTGATCGAGTATAACAAAGTCCCTTTGATCCAGTAAAACAAAGCCTTAATCGAGTATAATAAAGGCCTCTAAAAGAGTATAACAAAGGCCAATTTCGAGTATAACAAATTCTGACTGAGTATAACAAAGTCCCCTGATCGAGTATAACAAAGTCCCCTGGTCGAGTATAACAAAGGCCCCTGATCGAATATAACAAAGGCGCCTGAATCGAGTATAACAAAGGCCCCTGATCGAGTATAACAAAGTTCCCTAATCGAGTATAACAAAGCCCCTGGATCGAATATAACAAAGTCCCCCTGATCGAGAATAACAAAGTCCCCTGATCGAGTATAACAAAGCCCCGTGATCAAGTATAACAAAGGCCCCTGATCGAGTATAACAAAGTTCCCTGATCGAGTATAACAAAGCCCCTGGATCGAATATAACAAAGTCCCCTGATCGAGAATAACAAAGTCCCCTGATCGAGTATAACAAAGGCCCCTGATCGAGTATAACAAAGGCCCCTGATCGAGTATAACAAAGTCCCATGATCGAGTATAACAAAGTCCTCATCGAATATAACAAAGTCCCCTGATCGAGAATAACAAAGTCCTTCATCGAATATAACAAAGTCCCCTGATCGAGTATAACAAAGTCCCTGATCGAGTATAACAAAGGCCCCTGATCGAATATAACAAAGGCGCCGGAACGAGTATAACAAAGACCCTTGATCGAGTATAACAAAGTCCCCTCACCGAGTATAACAAAGTCCCCTGATCGAGTATAACAAAGTCCCCTGATCGAGTATGACAAACTCCCCTGGTCGAGGATAACAAATTAACCTGATCGAGTATAACAAAGGCCCCTGATCGAGTATAACAAAGTCCCATGATCGAGTATAACAAAGTCCCCTCATCGAATATAACAAAGTCCCCTGATCGAGTATAACAAAGTCCCCTAATCGAGTATAACAATGTCCCCTCATCGAGTATAACAAAGTCCCCTGATCGAGTATAACAAAGTCCCCTAATCGAGTATAACAAAGTCCCCTGATCGAGTATAACAAAGTCCCCTGATCAAGTATAACAAAGCCCCATCATCGAGTATAACAAAGTCCCCTGATCGAGGATAACAAAGTCCTTCATCGAGTATAACAAAGTCCCTTGATCGACTATAATAAAGTCTTCTGATCGAGTATAACAAAGGCCCCTGATCGAGTATAACAAAGGCCCCTGATCGAGTATAACAAAGTCCCCTGATCCAGTAAAACAAAGTTCCCTAATCGAGTTTTACAAAGGCCTCTAAAAGAGTATAACAAAGGCCACTTTTCGAGAATAACAAAGTCCCCTGATCGAGTATTACAGAGTCCCCTGATCGAGGATAACAGAGTCCCCTCATCGAGTATAACAAAGTCCCATGATCCAGTATAACAAAGTCCCCTTATCGAATATAACAAAGTCCCCTCATCGAATATAACAAAGTCCCCTGATCGAGTATAACAAAGTTCCCTGATCGAGTAAAGCAAAGGCCCCTGATCGAGTATAACAAAGGCCCCTGAACGAGTATAACAAAGTCCCATGATCGAATATAACAAAGTCCCCTCATCGAATATAACAAAGTCCCCTTATTGAGTATAACAAAGTCCCCTTATCGAGTATAACAAAGTCCCCTGATTGAGTATAACAAAGGCCCCTGATCGAGTTTAACAAAAGCCCCTGATCGAGTATAACAAAGTCCCCTGGTCGAGTATAACAAAGGCCCCTGATTGAATATAACAAAGGCGCCTGAACGAGTATAACAAAGGCCCCTGATCGAGTATAACAAAGTTCCCTGATCGAGTATAACAAAGCCCCTGGATCGAATATATCAAAGTCCCCCTGATCGAGAATAACAAAGTCCCCTGATCGAGTATAACAAAGCCCCCTGATCAAGTATAACAAAGGCCCCTGTTCGAGTATAACAAAGACCCCTGGTCGAGTATAACAAAGGCCCCTGATCGAGTATAGCAAAGACCCCTGCTCGAGTATAACAAAGTCCCCTAATCGAGTAGAGCAAAGTCCCCTCATCGAGTATAACAAAGGCACCTCATCAAGTGTAACAAAGTCCCATGATCGAGTATAACAAAGTCCCCTCATCTAATATAACAAAGTCCCCTGATCGAGTATAACAAAGTTCCCTGATCGAGTATAACAAAGTCCCCTGATTGAGTATAACAAAGGCCCCTGATCGAGTTTAACAAAAGCCCCTGATCGAGTATAACAAAGTCCCCTGGTCGAGTATAACAAAGGCCCCTCATCGAATATAACAAAGGCGCCGGAACGAGAATAACAAAGGCCCCTGATCTAGTATAACAAAGTCCCCTCACCGAGGATAACAAAGTCCCCTGATCGAGTATAACAAAGTCCCCTGATCGAGTATAACAAACTCCCCTGGTCGAGGATAACAAATTCCTTTGATCGAGTATAACAAAGGCCCCTGATCGAGTATAACAAAGTCCCCTGATCGAGTATAACAAAGTCCCCTAATCGAGTATAACAAAGTCCCCTCATCGAGTATAACAAAGGCCCCTCATCGAGTATAACAAAGGCCCCTGATCGAGTATAACAAAGTCCCCTGATCGAGTATAACAAAGTCCCCTAATCGAGTATAACAAAGTCCCATGATCGAGTATAACAAAGTCCCCTCATCGAATATAACAAAGTCCCCTGATGGAGTATAACAAAGTCCCCTAATCGAGTATAACAAAGTCCCCTCATCGAGTATAACAAAGGCCCCTCATCGAGTGTAACAAAGTCCCATGATCGAGAAAAACAAAGTCCCCTCATCGAATATAACAAAGTCCCCTGATCGAGTATAACAAAGGCCCCTGATCGAATATAACAAAGGCGCCTGAACGAGTATAACAAAGGCCCCTGATCGAGTATAACAAAGTCCCCTCACCGAGTATAACAAAGTCCCCTGATCGAGTATAACAAAGTCCCCTGATCGAGTATAACAAACTCCCCTGGTCGAGGATAACAAATTCCCCTGATCGAGTATAACAAAGGCCCCTGATCGAGTATAACAAAGTCCCATGATCGAGTATAACAAAGTCCCCTCATCGAATATAACAAAGTCCCCTGATCGAGTATAACAAAGTCCCGTAATCGAGTATAACAAAGTCCCCTGATCGAGGATAACAAAGTCCTTCATCGAGGATAACAAAGTCCCTTGATCGAGTATAACAAAGTCTTCTCATCGAGTATAACAAAGGCCCCTAATCGAGTATAACAAAGGACCCTGATCGAGTACAACAAAGTCCCCTGATCCAGTAAAACAAAGTTCCCTAATCGAGTATAACAAAGGCCTCTAAAAGAGTATAACAAACGCCACTTTTCGAGTATAAAAAAAGTCCCCTGATCGAGTATTACAGAGTCCCCTGATCGAGGATAACAGAGTCCCCTCATCGAGTATAACAAAGGCCACTCATCGAGTATAACAAAGTCCCATGATCCAGTATAACAAAGTCCCCTTATCGAATATAACAAATTCCCCTGATCGAGTACAACAAAGTCCCCTGATCGAGTATAACAAAGGCCCCTGATCGAGTATAACAAAGACCCTGATCGAGTACAACAAAGTCCCTGATCCAGTAAACAAAAGTTCCCTTAATCGAGTATAACAAAGGCCTCTAAAAGAGTATAACAAACGCTACTTTTCGAGTATAAAAAGTCCCTGATCGAGTATTACAGAGTCCCTGATCGATGATAACAGAGTCCCTCATCGAGTATAACAGCGCTACCATCGAGTATAACAAAGTCCTATGATCCAGTATAACAGTCCCCTTTATCGAATATAACAATTCTGATCGAGTACAAACAAAGTCCCCTGAT
This sequence comes from Homarus americanus, assembly GCF_018991925.1. Classification (NCBI taxonomy): domain Eukaryota; kingdom Metazoa; phylum Arthropoda; class Malacostraca; order Decapoda; family Nephropidae; genus Homarus; species Homarus americanus. The sequence continues at coordinate 17,984 of NW_024739484.1, forward strand.
CGAGTATAACAGCGTCTCTGATCGAGTATAACAAAGTCCCTCATCGAGAATAACAGAGTCTCCTGGTCGAGTATAACAGACTGCCCTAATCGAGTGTAACAAAGTCCCCTGATCGAGTATAACAAAGTCCCCTGATCGAGTATAACAAAGGCCTCTGACTTTGATGAATAATGACCCTCATCGAATATAACAAAGTCCCCTGGTTGAGTATAACAAAGGCCCCTGATCGAGTATAACAAAGTCCCCTGATCGAGTATAACAGCGCCTCTGATCGAGTTTAACAGCTAGCCCTCATCGAGTATAAAAAGTCCCTGGTCGAGTATAAAGTCCCCGGATCGAGTAAGATAATAAAAGTCCCCTGATCGAGTATAACAAAGTCCCTGATCGAGTATAACAAAGCCCTCATCGAATATAAATTAAAGTCTCTTGATCGAGTACAAAATCCCTGAACGAGTATAAGAAAGTCCCCCTGATCGAGTATAACAAAGTCCCCTGATCGAGTATAACAATGTCCCCTAATCGAGTATAACAAAGTTCCTGATCGAGTATAACAAAGGCCCTGATTGAGTATATAACAAAGGCCCCTGATCGAGTATAGCAACAAAGTCCCCTGGATAAAGTATAACAAAGTCCCTCATCGAAGATAACAAAGTCCCCTTGATAGAGTATAACATCAAACCCTGATCGAGTAGAACAAAGTCCCTCATCGAGTATAACAAAGGCCCCTTATTGAGGTAACAAAGTCCCATGATCGAGAAAAATAATGTCTCATCGAATATATAACAAAGTCCCCTGATCGAGTATAACAGTCCCCCTGATAGAGTATAACAAAGTCCCCTGATCATATAGAACAAAGTCCCTCATCGAGCATAACAAAGGCCCCTTATTGAGTGTGTAACAGTCCATGATCGAGAAAAACAAAGTCCCCTCATCGAATATAACAAAGTCCCCTGATCGAGTAACAAAGTTCCTGATCGAGTATACAAAGGCCCCTCATCGAGTATAACAGCGTCCCTGATCGAGTATAACAAAGTCCCTGATCGAGGCATAACAAAGGGCCCCTGATTGAGTATAACAGCGGCCCCTGATCGAGTTTAACAAAAGCCCTGATCGAGTATAACAAAGTCCCCTGGTCGAGTATAACAAAGGCCCTGATCGAATATAAATAAAGGTGCCTGGAACGAGTATAACAAAGGCCCCTAATCGAGTATAACAAAAGTTCCTGATCGAGTATATAACAAGCCCCTGGATCGAATATAACAAAGTCCACCTGATCGGAGAATAACAAAAGTCCCCTGATCGAGTATAACAAAGCCCCTGATCAAGTATAACAAAGGCCCTCATCGAGTATAACAGTCCGCTAATCGAGAGAATAACAAAGGCCTTTGATCGAGTTTAACAGCGTCCCTGTTCGAGTATAACAAAGGCCTCGAAAGAGTATAACAAAGGCCCCGATCGAGTATTACAGAGTCCCCTGATCGAGTATAACAGAGTCCCTCATCGAGTATATATTAAAGGCCCTCATCGTATATAACAAAGTTCCATGATCCAGTATAACAAAGTCCCTTATCGAATATAACAAAGTCCCTTGATCGAGTATAACAAAGGCCACTGATCGAGTATAACAAAGCCCCTTGATCGGGTATAACAAAGTCTCCTGATCGAGTATGTATCCTGATCGAGTATAACAGACTGCCCTGATCGAGTGTAACAAAGTCCCCTAATCGAGTATAACAAAGTCCCCTTGATCGAGTATAAGTAAAAAGTCCAATGATCGAGAATAACAAAGTACCCTATTCGAGTATAGCAAAAGCCCTCATCGTGTATAACAGTCCCCGATCAGAGTATAATGTCCCCTGATCGAGTATAACAAAAAAGCCCCTGGATCGAGCTTAACAAAGGCCCTAATCGAGTATAACAAACTCCTGGTGGATTATAACAAAAGTCCCTGATCGAGTATAACAAAGTCCCCTGATCGAGTATAACAAAGTCCCTGAACGATTATAACAAAGGCCCCTGATCGAGTATAACAAGGTTCCCTGATCGAGTATAACAAAGCCCTCATCGAGTATAGCGAAAAATCCGCTGATCGAGAATAACAAAGTCCCCTGATCGAGCATAACAAAGGCCCCTGATCGAGTTTAACAGAGGCCCATGATCGAGTATAACAAAGTCCCTTGGTCGAGTATAACAGTCTCATCGAGTTTAACAACGGCCCCTCATCGAGTATAACAAAGTTCCCTGGTCGAGTATAATAAACTCCCCTGGTCGAGTATAACAAAGTCCCCTGATCGAGATATAACAAAGTCCCTGATCGAGTATAACAAAGGCCAGTGATCGAGTATAACAAAGTCCCTGATGAGTAGTAACAAACTCCTGGTCGAGTATAACAAAGCCCTCATCGACTATAACAAAATCCCTGATCATGTAACATATCCCTGAACGAGTAGAACAAAGTCCCTAATCGAGTCAACAGCGCCTCATCGAGAATAACAAAGGTCTTTGATCGAGT
>NW_024739485.1:0-2808 GCF_018991925.1 Homarus americanus
GGGATTCCAGGCGGCGGTGTTTGCCCACGGTTAGCGCAGGGCAATTTTTCCCCATTCTTCAGCTTGGTGGGGGCCGCGGGAGTGTGCGTGCTTCTGTGTGAACTGCGCAGATTTCCTTATTACGTGCACCTTGTCTGATGGTGCCACTTCTAACATCGAAGCCGCGCGGGGCGCTCTGCAGGACAGACGCCTCCTTAAATCCCCAGGTTTGCAGGGGTCCTATATGGTGCTGGGGGGTGAGCGTGAATAGTTATGAGCACTTGTTTCATTAGTGTACGTCTTGTATGGGACAGGGGAGGCATCTCACAAATCGCCGGGTGGTTCTCCGGGGTTGAGAGGTAGTTCCTTTGGGTACGGACTACCGACTCATCAGTTCTGGTAGGGGTCTAGCTTGGTTGAAGTAATGGTGGTGGTGCTTTGCAGGTATGAAATTATGTCGAGGTGGTGGCGGAGTTCTTGTCTTTAGGGGTGAACGATCATCTCCCCGCGCTACTTAGGTTGGAGCCGCTTTAAAGGCAGCCAGAAAGTTGGCACTTTTCCATCTGTGACGGCGGCATATGTTGTTTTGCGTCGTTTTCGTGATCGGAATTTTGGCAGGTGTGTGGTTGGAGGTGGTGAGCTGGTGGTGGTGATAGGTGCCTTTGAAGCGGGGCTGCTTGGCGGCGATGCGTTTCCGGCTGTCCGGCGTTTCTTGTTTTCTACTGCAACTGCCCGGATTGTCCTCGGTAGCGGTAGCAGTGGTGGTGGTGGTGGAGTGGTGGTGGTGGTGGAGTTGGAGGTGGTGGCAGTGTTCCTAGTTTTCAGGGCTTCATTGAAGGCTACGTAACTGGTCTGCTTTCTCTGTCTTGAGAAAGCCTATGCATTAGTTCGGGTCTCGTCAGGTTGGCGGTTCAAGCGGGGATCGCCCGGTTAGAGGCGTACGCGCTCTTAACAGGTTATTCATTGTTAGTTTTTTTTTTTTTTTTTTTTTTTTTTTAAAATCACCTGTCGATTGTGGTGTTGGCAAAAGGGTACAGCACTCCCCACTATGTGGTGGTCGTACAGAGTGGTTGGTGATGGGTGTAGGGAGCTGCTTAGCGTGTCGTTTCGAAAAACCTTGTCGGCGTTTCTTATTTTCTACCTTCGTCCAATTGTCCTCAGTAGCGGTAGCAGTGGTGGTGGTGGTGGAGGTGGTGGTGGTGGTGGAGTTGTTGGAGGTGGTGGCAGAGTTCCTGCTTTTCAGGGCTTCGTTGAAGGCGCGTAACTGGTCTGCTTTCTCTGTGCGAAGCCTGTCGTGGTTCGGGTCGTCAGGTTGGCGGTTCAGGCGGGGATCGCGGTTAGGAGGGCGTACGCGCTCCATAACCGGGTTGTTGTTGTTGTTGTTGTTGTTGTTGTTGTTGTTTTAGATCCTACCTATTCCGGTTGAGTAAACAGCAAAGGAATTACAGCACTCCCCACTAGCTGGTGGTCGTAGAGTGGTTCCTGAGCTTCTCTCACGGAGCCCCGATTGGGGAAGCCTACTTCCTAGTGTATGTGACTGCTCACTTATAGACGTGAGCTAAGTGTGCCTATTTGGGAAGGATAAGGATTGCGACCCTCTTTCCAGGTGGACCCGCACGATCACGGTTTTCCTGGAAAGACTCGGCTGGGGAGGGTTTTGCTCCGACCCCCTTTCGTGTTCACAATCTCCTGGGAGGGAGGTGAACAGTTACAGGGGGGACCGCAGGACGAATACACTTTTGAGGGTGCAGGTCCCTAGGCCAGAGCGAAAAAGGAAAAATGGTAGTAGAAGGAAAAGAGCTCAAACCACGCCGGGAATATCGCGCTATAACTGCTCTCCAGCTGGAGTGTGGGTCACTCACACCACCAGTGGGGAGGGCAAGCTAATGCTCGATAAACCGAGAACGCTCGTGAGTTGTTGTGGACGATGACAGTCGAGGGTGGTCCGGTCCGGGAAGATGGCCAACAATGGTACAAGGGAGAGGGCGGTCTTCAGAGTTCCGGGTCCAGCAGGAGGTCTTGTTGAGAGGTCTTCTTCGTTCAGGAGCGATGTGATGAGTGGCGGCCTGGTTGTTGTTGTTGTTGTATAGATTGTCGGACCGTAGTCCGACACGGGCCTTTGCCTAAAGGCGGCCCGTTTGGTGGTTCCGGCTGGAGCTCCAGGAGCAGCCAGACCGGATTGGGATTGGAGGTGGTCCCACCTGCAGATTGGAGGGATACTGCAGGTTGCAAGTGTGAGCGGACCCCCGATCAGTGGACGCTTACCACCGGCCCCCACTCTTGGACGTGGTCAGCCTCGGAGTGGCGCGCCCCCCGAACTGGGGTCCGCACTTGCTGGGAGAGGATGCTTTCTAAGCTATCTGGGTGGTGGGTATCGTGTGATGACCCGGAGTAGGTGGTGAATGTGGTCTGTGTGGGCCTTTCGGGTTAGAGTGGCCGCTGGTGTTGTGTGTGTTTCTTGGGAGATTTGAGTTCTGTCTCGGAGGCTTTGTGTGACCTCGCAATCGAGGAGATAGTGTTCAAGTGGGTTGGCTGCTGGCTCCTGACAGTAGGTGCATTCCATGACGTCATTTCCGATCATCTGCCAGGAGCACTTGTACCCTAGTCGTAGTCGGTGAAGGCTGACTTGGGTTTGTCTTGGAGTTTTCTTGTCTGCGAAAGGTGGTTCCCCTTTTGTGGCCGCCAGGTACCATTTGGCTGATTGGGAACCAGCGTTGAGTGCATGAAGGAAGCTCTTTTTGATGTGGAGCTTGGTAGTCTTTCTGAGGTGATTCTTGATCTGTTGCACACTTGCTGGAACTTGGATGTGTACACTACTAGAACTGTTTG
>NW_024739486.1:0-8501 GCF_018991925.1 Homarus americanus
TTCTAACAGTGTGAGTTTAGTCTAACAGTGTGAATTTACTCATACAGTGTGAATTTACTCATACAGTGTGAGTTTAGTCTAGCAGTGTGAGTTTAGTCTAGCAGTGTGAGTTTAGTCTAGCAGTGTGAGCTTAGTCTAACAGTGTGAGTTTAGTCTAACAGTGTGAGTTTAGTCTAGCAGTGTGAGTTTAGTCTAACAGTGTGAATTTAGTCTAGCAGTGTGAGTTTAGTCTAGCAGTGTGAGCCTAGTCTAACAGTGTGAGTTTAGTCTCACAGTGTGAGTTTAGTCTCATAGTGAGTTTAGTCTAACAGTGTGAGTTTATTCTAGCAGTGTGAGCTTAGTCTAACAGTGCAGTTTAGTCTAGCAGTGTGAGTTTAGTCTAACAGTGTGAGTTTAGTCTAACAGTGTGAGTTTAGTCTAGCAGTGTGAGTTTGTTCTAACAGTGTGAGTTTAGTCTAACAGTGTGAATTTACTCATAGAGTTTGAGTTTATTCTAGCAGTGTGAGTTTAATCTAGCAGTGTGAGCTTAGTCTAACAGTGTGAGTTTAGTCTAACAGTGTGAGTTTAGTGTAGCAGTGTGAGCTTAGTCTAACAGTGTGAGTTTAGTCTATCAGTGTGAGTTTAGTCTAGCAGTGTGAGTTTAGTCTAGCAGTGTGAGCCTAGTCTAACAGTGTGAGTTTAGTCTAACAGTGTGAGTTTAGTCTAGCAGTGTGAGTTTAGTCTTACAGTGTGAGTTTAGTCTAGAGGTGAGTTTGGTCAAACAGTGTGAGTTTGGTCTAACAGTGTGAGTTTAGTCTAACAGTGTGAGTTTACTCATACAGTGTGAGTTTAGTCTAACAGTGTGAGTTTAGTCTAGCAGTGTGAGTTTAGTCTAAGAGTGTGAGTTTATTCTAGCAGTGTGAGTTTAGTCTAGCAGTGTGAGCTTAGTCTAACAGTGTCAGTTTAGTCTAACAGTGTGAGTTTAGTGTAGCAGTGTGAGTTTAGTCAAACAGTGTTTCATCTAACACTGTGAGTTTAGTCTACCAGTGTGAGTTTAATCTAACAGTGTGAGTTTCGTCTAACAGTGTGAGTTTAGTCTAGCAGTGTGAGTTTAGTCTAACAGTGTGTTTCGTCTAACAGTGTGAGTTTAGTCTAACGGTGTGAGTTTAGTCTAGCAGTGTGAGTTTGGTCTAACAGTGTGAGTTTAGTCTAGCAGTGTGAGTTTACTTATACAGTGTGAGTTTAGTCTTACAGTGTGAGTTTAGTCTAGCAGTGTGAGTTTGGTCTAACAGTGTGAGTTTAGTCTAGCAGTGTGAGTTTACTCATACATTGTGAGTTTAGTCTAGCAGTATGAGTTTAGTCTAATAGTGTGAGTTTAGTCTAGCAGTGTGAGTTTGGTCTAACAGTGTGAGTTTAGTCTAACAGTGTGAGTTTACTCATACAGTGTGAGTTTAGTCTAACAGTGGGAGTTTAGTCTAACAGTGTGAGTTTAGTCTAGCAGTGTGAGTTTGTTCTAACAATGTGAGTTTAGTCTAACAGTGTGAGTTTACTCATACAGTGTGAGTTTACTCATACAGTGTGAGTTTAGTCTAGCAGTGTGAGTTTAGTCTAGCAGTGTGAGTTTAGTCTAGCAGTGTGAGTTTAGTCTAACAGTGTGAGTTTAGTCTAACAGTGTGAGTTTAGTCTATCAGTGTGAGTTTGTTCTAACAGTGTGAGTTTAGTCTAACAGTGTGAATTTACTCATAAAGTGTGAGTTTATTCTAGCAGTGTGAGTTTAATCAAGCAATGTGAGCTTAGTCTAACAGTGTGAGTTTAGTCTAGCAGTGTGAGCTTAGTCTAACAGTGTGAGTTTAGTCTAACAGTGTGAGTTTAGTCTAGCAGTGTGAGTTTAGTCTAGCAGTGTGAGCCTTGTCTAACAGTGTGAGTTTATTCTAACAGTGTGAGTTTAGTCTAGCAGTGTGAGTTTAGTCTAACAGTGTGAGTTTAGTCTAGCAGTGTGAGATTGGTCTAACAGTGTGAGTTTAGTGTAGCAGTGTGAGTTTAGTCTAGTAGTGTGAGCCTAGTCTAACAGTGTGAGTTTAGTCTAACAGTGTGAGTTTAGTCTAGCAGTGTGAGTTTGGTCTAACAGTGTGAGTTTAGTCTAGCAGTGTGAGTTTACTCATACAATGTGAGTTTAGTCTAGCAGTGTGAGTTTAGTCTAACAGTGTGAGTTTAGTCTAGCAGTGTGAGTTTAGTCTAACAGTGTGAGTTTAGTCTAGCAGTGTGAGTTTATTCTAACAGTGTGAGTTTAGTCTAGCAGTGTGAGTTTAGTCTAGCAGTATGAGTTTGGTCTAACAGTGTGAGTTTGGTCTAACAGTGTGAGTTTAGTCTAGCAGTGTGAGTTTAGTCTAGTAGTGTGAGCCTAGTCTAACTGTGTGAGTTTAGTCTAACAGTGTGAGTTTAGTCTAGCAGTGTGAGTTTGGTCTAACAGTGTGCGTTTAGTCTAATAGTGTGAGTTTACTCATACAGTTTGAGTTTAGTCTAGCAGTGTGAGTTTAGTCTAACAGTGTGAGTTTAGTCTAGCAGTGTGAGTTTAGTCTAACAGTGTGAGTTTATTCTAGCAGTATGAGTTTAGTCTAGCAGTGTGAGCTTAGTCTAACAGTGTCAGTTTAGTCTAACAGTGTGAGTTTAGTGTAGCAGTGTGAGTTTAGTCAAACAGTGTTTCATCTAACAGTGTGAGTTTAGTCTAACAGTGTGAGTTTAGTCTAACAGTGTGAGTTTCGTCTAACAATGTGAGTTTAGTCTAGCAGTGTGAGTTTAGTCTAACAGTGTGTTTCGTCTAACAGTGTGAGTTTGGTCTAACAGTGTGAGTTTAGTCTAGCAGTGTAAGTTTGGTCTAACAGTGTGAGTTTAGTCTAGCAGTGTGAGTTTACTCATACAGTGTGAGTTTAGTCTAACAGTGTGAGTTTAGTCTAGCAGTGTGAGTTTGGTCTAACAATGTGAGTTTAGTCTAGCAGTGTGAGTTTACTCATACAGTGTGAGTTTATTTTAGCAGTGTGAGTTTAGTCTAACAGTGTGAGTTTAGTCTAGCAGTGTGAGTTTAGTCTAACAGTGTTTCATCTAACAGTGTGAGTTTAGTCTAACAGTGTGAGTTAAGTCTAACAGTGTGAGTTTCGTATAACAGTGTGAGTTTAGTCTAGCAGTGTGAGTTTAGTCTAACAGTGTGTTTCGTCTAACAGTGTGAGTTTAGTCTAACAGTGTGAGTTTAGTCTAGCAGTGTGAGTTTGGTCTAACAGTGTGAGTTTAGTCTAGCAGTGTGAGTTTACTCATACAGTGTGAGTTTAGTCTAACAGTGTGAGTTTAGTCTAGCAGTGTGAGTTTGGTCTACAGTGTGAGTTTAGTCTAGCAGTGTGAGTTTACTCATACAGTGTGAGTTTAGTCTAGCAGTGTGAGTTTAGTCTAATAGTGTGAGTTTAGTCTAGCAGTGTGAGTTTAGTCTAACAGTGTGAATTTAGTCTAGCAGTGTGAGTTTAGTCTAACAGTGTGAGTTTAGTTTAGCAATGTGAGTTTAGACTAGCAGTGTGAGTTTGGTCTAACAGTGTGAGTTTGGTCTAACAATGTGAGTTTAGTCTAACAGTGTGAGTTTACTCATACAGTGTGAGTTTACTCATACATTGTGAGTTTAGTCTAGCAGTGTGAGTTTAGTCTAGCAGTGTGAGTTTAGTCTAACAGTGTGAGTTTAGTCTAACAGTGTGAGTTTAGTCTAGCAGTGTGAGTTTGTTCAAACAGTGTGAGTTTAGTCTAACAGTGTGAATTTACTCATACAGTGTGAATTTAGTCTAGCAGTGTGAGTTTAGTCTAGCAGTGTGAGTTTAGTCTAGCAGTGTGAGCTTAGTCTAATAGTGTGAGTTTAGTCTAACAGTGTGAGTTTAGTCTAGCAGTGTGATTTTAGTCTAACAGTGTGAGTTTAGTCTAGCAGTGTGAGTTTAGTCTAGCAGTGTGAGCCTAGTCTAACAGTGGGAGTTTAGTCTCACAGTGTGAGTTTAGTCTAGCAGTGTGAGTTTAGTCTAACAGTGTGAGTTTAGTCTAGCAGTGTGAGTTTGGTCTAACAGTGTGAGTTTGGTATAACAGTGTGAGTTTTGTCTAGCAGTGTGAGTTTAGTCTAGTAGTGTGAGCCTAGTCTAACAGTGTGAGTTTAGTCTAACAGTGTGAGTTTGGTCTAACAGTGTGAGTTCAGTCTAGCAGTGTGAGTTTAGTCTAGCAGTGTGAGTCAAGTCTAACAGTGTGAGTTTAGTCTAACAGTGTGAGTTTAGTCTAGCAATTGTGAGTTTTAGTCTAGTGTGAGTTTAGTCTAATAACAGTGTGAGTTTAGTCTAGCAGTGTGAGCCTAGTCTAACAGTGTGAGTCTAGTCTAACAGTGTGAGTTTAGTCTAGCAGTGTGAGTTTAGTCTAGCATTGTGAGTATGGTTTAGCAGTGTGAGTTTAGTCTAACAGTGTGAGTTTAGTCTAGCAGTGTGAGTTTAGTCTAGCAGTGTAAGTTTAGTCTAACAGTGTGAGTTTAGTCTAACAGTGTGAGTTTAGTCTAGCAGTGTTAGTTTAGTCTAACAGTGTGAGTTTAGTCTAACAGTGTGAGTTTAGTCTAGCAGTGTGAGTTTGGTCTTACAGTGTGAGTTTAGTCTAGCAGTGTGAGGTTACTCATACAGTGTGAGTTTAGTCTAGCAGTGTGAGTTTAGTCTAGCAGTGTGAGTTTAGTCTAGCAGTGTGAGCTTAGTCTAACAGCGTGAGTTTAGTCTAGCAGTGTGAGTTTAGTCTAACAGTGTGAGTTTAGTCTAACAGTGTGAGTTTAGTCTAACAGTGTGAGTTTAGTCTAGCAGTGTGAGTTTAGTCTAACAGTGTGAGTTTAGTGTAGCAAAGTGTGAGTTTTAGTCTAACAGTGTTTCATCTAACAGTGTAAGTTTAGTCTAACAGTGTGAGTTTAGTCTAACAGTGTGAGTTTCGTCTAACAGTGTGAGTTAGTCTAGCAGTGTGAGTTTGATCTAATAATTGAGTTTAGTCTAACAGTGTGAGTTTACTCATATAGTGTGAGTTTAGTCTAACAGTGGGAGTTTAGTCTAACAGTGTGAGTTTAGTCTAGCAGTGTGAGTTTGTTCTAACAATGTGAGTTTAGTCTAACAGTGTGAGTTTACTCATATAGTGTGAGTTTAGTCTAGCGGTGTGAGTTTAGTCTAGCAGTGTGAGTTTAGTCTAGCAGTGTGAGTTTAGTCTAGCAGTGTGAGTTTGGTCAAGCAGTGTGAGTTTGGTCTAGCAGTGTGAGTTTGGTCTAGCAGTGTGAGTTTAGTCTAGCAGTGTGAGTTTGGTCTAACAGTGTGAGTTTAGTCTAGCAGTGTGAGTTTAGTCTAGCAGTGAGTTTTGTCTCGCAGTGGTTTAGCTTTAACAGTGTGTTTTTAGTCTAACAGTGTGAGTTTAGTCTAGCAGTGTGAGTTTAGCTCCAGCAGTGAGCGAAGGTCTAACAGTGTGAGCTTAGTTCACAGGAGTTTAGTCTAACAGTGTGAGTTTAGTCTAGCAGGGTGAGTTTATTCTAGCAGTGTGAGTTTAGCCTAACAGTGTGAGTTTAGTCTAACAGTGTGAGTTTAGTCTAACAGTGTGAGTTTAGTCTAACAGTGTGAATTTAGTCTAACAGTGTGAGTTTAGTCTAGAAGTGTGAGTTTAGTCTAACAGTGTGAGTTTAGTCTAGCAGTGTGAGTTTAGTCTAACAGTGTGAGTTTAGTCTAGCAGTGTGAGTTTAGTCTAGCAGTGTGAGCTTAGTCTAGCAGTGTGAGTTTAGTCTAACAGTGTGAGTTTATTCTAGCAGTGTGAGCTTAGTCTAGCAGTGAGCTTAGTCTAACAGTGTCAGCTTAGCTCCAACATGTGAGTTTAGGTGGTGAGTGGAAGCTAGCCAAACAGCAGTTTCATCTAACAGTGTGAGTTTAGTCTAACAGTGTGAGTTTAGTCTAACAGTGTGAGTATAGTCTACAGTGAGTTTAGTCTAACAGTTTGAGTTTAGTCTAGCAGTGTGAGTTGGGTCTAACAGTGTGAGTTTAGTCTAACAGTGTGAGTTTACTCATACAGTGTGAGTTTAGTCTAACAGTGGGAGTTTAGTCTAACAGCGTGAGTTTAGTCTAGCAGTTTGAGTTTGTTCTAACAATGTGAATTTAGTCTAACAGTGTGAGTTTACTCATACAGTGTCAGTTTACTCATACAGTGTGAGTTTAGTCTAGCAGTGTGAGTTTAGTCTAGCAGTGTGAGTTTAGTCTAGCAGTGTGAGATTAGTGTAGCAGTGTGAGTTTAGTCTAACAGTGTTTCATCTAACAGTGTGAGTTTAGTCTAATAGTGTGAGTTTAGTCTAACAGTGTAAGTTTCGTCTAACAGTGTGAGTTTAGTCTAGCAGTGTGAGTTTAGTCTAACTGTGTTTCGTCTAACAGTGTGAGTTTAGTCTAACAGTGTGAGTTTAGTCTAGCAGTGTGAGTTTGGTCTAACAGTGTGAGTTTAGTCTAGCAGTGTGAGTTTACTCATACAGTGTGAGTTTGGTCTAACAGTGTGAGTTTGGTCTAACAGTGTGAGTTTAGTCTAGCAGTGTGAGTTTATTCTAACAGTGTGAGTTTAGTCTAGCAGTGTGAGTTTGGTCTAACAGTGTGAGTTTAGTCTAACAGTGTGAGTTTACTCATACAGTGTGAGTTTAGTCTAACAGTGGGAGTTTAGTCTAACAGTGTGAGTTTAGTCTAGCAGTGTGAGTTTGTTCTAACAATGTGAGTTTAGTCTAACAGTGTGAGTTTACTCATACAGTGTGAGTTTAGTCTAGCAGTGTGAATTTAGTCTAGCAGTGTGAGTTTAGTCTAGCAGTGTGAGTTTAGTATAGCAGTGTGAGTTTGGTCTAGCAGTGTGAGTTTGGTCTAGCAGTGTGAGTTTGGTCTAGCAGTGTGAGTTTAGTCTAGCAGTGTGAGTTTAGTCTAACAGTGTGAGTTTAGTCTAGCAGTGTGAGTTTAGTCTAGCAGTGAGTTTTGTCTCGCAGTGTGAGCCTAGTCTAACAGTGTGAGTTTAGTCTAATAGTGTGAGTTTAATCTAGCAGTGTGAGTTTAGTCTAGCAGTGTGAGTTTAGTTTAACAGTGTGAGTTTAGTCTAACAGTGTGAGTTTAGTCTAACAGTGTGAGTTTAGTCTAACAGTGTGAGTTTAGTCTAGCAGGGTGAGTTTAGTCTATCAGTGTGAGTTTAGTCTAACAGTGTGAGTTTAGTCTAACAGTGTGAGTTTAGTCTAACAGTGTGAGTTTAGTCTAACAGTGTGAGTTTAGTCTAACAGTGTGAGTTTAGTCTAACAGTGTGAGTTTACTCATACAGTGTGAGTTTAGTCTAGCAGTGTGAGTTTAGTCAAACAGTGTGAGTTTAGTCTAGCAGTGTGAGTTTAGTCTAACAGTGTGAGTTTAGTCTAGCAGTGTGAGCTTAGTCTAACAGTGTCAGTTTAGTCTAACAGTGTGAGTTTAGTGTAGCAGTGTGAGTTTAGTCAAACAGTGTTTCATCTAACAGTGTGAGTTTAGTCTAACAGCGTGAGTTTAGTCTAACAGTGTGAGTTTCGTCTAACAGTGTGAGTTTAGTCTAGCAGTGTGAGTTTAGTCTAACAGTGTGTTTCGTCTAACAGTGTGTTTCGTCTAACAGTGTGAGTTTAGTCTAACAGTGTGAGTTTAGTCTAGCAGTGTGAGTTTGGTCTAACAGTGTGAGTTTAGTCTAGCAGTGTGAGTTTTCTCATACAGTGTGAGTTTAGTCTAGCAGTGTGAGTTTAGTCTAACAATGTGAGTTTAGTTTAGCAGTGTGAGTTTAGTCTAACAGTGTGAGTTTAGTCTTGCAGTATGAGTTTGGTCTAGCAGTGTGAGTTTAGTCTAACAGTGTGAGTTTTGTCTCCCAGAGTGAGCCTAGTCTAACAATGTGAATTTAGTCAAACAGTGTGAGTTTAGTCTAGCAGTGTGAGTTTTGTCTCACAGTGTGAGTTTGGTTTAGCAGTGTGAGTTTAGTCTAACAGTGTGAGTTTAGTCTAAGAGTGTGAGTTTAGTCTAGCAGTGTGAGCCTAGTCTAACAGTGTGAGTCTCGTCTAACAGTGTGAGTTTAGTCTAGCAGTGTGAGTTTAGTCTAGCAGTGTGAGTTTAGTCTAGCAGTGAGTTTTGTCTCGCAGTGTGAGCCTAGTCTAACAGTGTGAGTTTATCTAACAGTGTGAGTTTAGTCTACCAGTGTGAGTTTAGTCTAACAGTGTGAGTTTCGTCTAACAGTGTGAGTTTAGTCTAGCAGTGTGAGTTTAGTCTAACAGTGTGAGTTTAGTCTGGCAGTGTGAGTTTAGTCTAACAGTGTGAGTTTAGTCTAGCAGTGTGAGTTTAGTCTAGCAGTGTGAGTTTGGTCTACCAGTGTGAGTTTGGTCTAACAGTGGGAGTTTAGTCTAGCAGTGTGAATTTATTCTAACAGTGTGAGTTTAGTCTAGCAGTGTGAGTTTGGTCTAACAGTGTGAGTTTAGTCTAACAGTGTGA
>NW_024739487.1:0-11937 GCF_018991925.1 Homarus americanus
CACTTCTTCCTCTTCACGCACCACTTCCCAGCACTTCTTCCTCTTCACGTACTTCTTCCCAACACTTCTTCCTCTTCAGCACCACTTCCCAGCACTTCTTCCTCTTCACGCACCACTTCCCAGCACTTCTTCCTCTTCACGCACCTCTTCCCAACACTTCTTCATTCTCGCTCGATTTCCCCCTGCGGGCCCGACCTCATCATTATAATTCAGCAACCATTGACAATATTACTGATTGCTGTCTTGGCAGTCCCGGAAGAAGTCTCTCTCTCTCTCTCTCTCTCTCTCTCTCTCTCTCCATTCCCCCAAACCCCTCAAAACCTCAATATTTCTCTAAAATTAGTTTTCAAGTTTACAAATTTTACTGAAAACAGAAAGAGAAAACGAGCTAAAAGCTATGGTGGTGGGCGAGGATAGGGGGTAAGGGGAGGGGAGGTGGAAGGGGAGGGGAGGTGGAAGGGGAGGGAAGGTGGAAGGGGAGGGAAGGTGGAAGGGGGTTCAATTGCGGCAGTGATTGTCCTCTACATACCAGACTCCCATTCGGAAAAAACAAACACATTCGGGTTTAAATTAACACCGTTGCACGATGGTGAAACTCCTGGTCCCTAGACGAGGTTCACGAGAGAGAGAGAGAGAGAGAGTTCACACATCTATCTATATTCCTGTATGCTCTACTTTCCACGTACTGCCTGAACACACACACACATCAGCTTACCTGCTTACGTGCCGTCATGCCTGCAGGAACCACTTTTAGTTACATAAAAAGGACCAGCCTCACTTTGAAGCAATTCCCGCTTTGATAGAAAGACCACTGGTGAAATGTGTCACTAGATCTGACATATCTTGACCTCGGGTCTAACTTCCAACAACCAGCCAACGTCAGTCCTACAGGAAATCCTCAACTTTCCACTAATTTACTCACCTCCGGCTGTCTTAGACTGACTGACAGACATTCATTTCCATCACAACATTCTTGCCACCTCACTGATGAAGGGAATAAAGATATGTTCGTTGAGACTTACTCGATGTTGCCTGTAATGAAGTGCACGACAATTACAATAGTGGAATTAGTAGTAGTAGTAGTAGTAGTCTTTGTTGCCGTGATAGTAGTGGCTGTATCAATAGGTGTAGTATTTGTAGCAACAGTAGTTATCAAATCAAACAAAAGAAATTGACAATGATCAATTTGGCAGAACAAGTAAAATAGTTGTAGCAGTACTAGTAATAACAATATGAACAGCATGCTTTTCCTAACCTTTCATTACTTGTCAGTTAAAGAGAAATGTGTTGTGTCAGCGTCAGGCACCAAGTCGATAAACACCTTATAACGCACTTATGACAACTGACCACGACCACTACCAGGTAACTTGGCGGTTAAGATACGAGTTTCAATTAAGTGTTTTGAGTTGGCCGGCCATTAATCTTGCCCAGGGAAGCCAGGAAACGCATATTTATTGAGACAAGAAAAAGGACTGAGCTTCGGGGTTTCCAAATTGCATGTTTTCTCTGGTACGAAATGAAATGCATTTAAAAAAATTTTCCACAGGATATTTTATATAGTCGGGGATATATTAATGGTTGGTATATATGAAAGAGAGGACCTACACATTCCTAAATTGGACTGGTACACTAAAGCACCTTGTACGGGTTTAGTGAACTCATGAAAACCACAGTTTTATTTCACTAACTGACGTTTTAATAGGTCACCTTTCCCATGAATCTTTTTCTCATGTGTAGATAGATTTGATTTGATTTTATTATATATATATATATATATATATATATATATATATATATATATATATATATATATATATATATATATATATATATATATATTTATTTATTTATTTATTTATTTATTTATTTATTTATTTTCATGTAATTTTTTTTAAAGTCTGTAAGTACATTTCACATATTAAACCACATGAAAACAAATGTAGTTTCTAATTTATAAATCTGAGTGATGATGTTATCCACGTAGCTATGATACTTACTACTCAGTTCTGTTCAGTCAGAAGAATGAAGGACCCTATGTATGATCAAATTACATGGACGGTTCTGAAATAATACTTTAAAATTTCGGAACTTTCTCAAAATCTTTATGACAACATAGGCTTCGTGATATAATAGTAAGATCACACAATCATACCACAGGAGCCCAGGTTTCGTTGTTTAACACCCAAATAGCATGGCTGGTGCTGGACCACCCTAGCAGCACGCGGCAGGTGAAATATGCAGGTTGTGGGTTGCAACATAGTGCTGTGGGTATAGATTAGGTTACGTTAGGCTTTTACCACAATAAAAGTTATTTGAATCTGGCCACCAGTCTGGTCTCCGGGTTACGGAGAAACAACAGTGAAGACGACAAGAGGGAAAAATCATCAACACGATCTTTTACAATAAAACGAAGCCTGAATGGCTCTAAGAAATCACAACCCAGTTATAGCTACATAAAGATGTACAAAATAGCATCGTTGTAAGAGTTACGTCAAATGTATAACACGTGGCGTCCAGGACTACTTTTACGGCTTCGCAAACGGAACCAGATACCCAGAGCCTTAAATAATTAGGCGTCTTTGGGCTTACAGGGCTCCGTTGACAGAACCCTAAAACGGGTGTTCCCTTACGGCCCCGTCAATGTAAATAGCTTGCCATCTAGGCATCTACATAATCTGTCCGTCTTCAGTATATCATTGATGATAACATTTTATTGTGGATAAGCTTGGTTTGAAAGTCAGGGTAGAGAGACTTGGCTCAAAATACGCTACGTTAATGTTATATTAAGTTGAATTTAATTAAGCTTAAGTGTGACTAAAATTAGGAGAGATTAGGTTATGGTTATGTGCAATGAAATAAGAGGCCAGGCCAGGGACAAATACCAGGCCAGCCTCAGATTTAGGTTTCAGTTAACAGTATTACACAGACACTAAGCTAATAATCACTATCTTAAAAATTATAAACGGTCTGTGACTAAAATTTCACACCAATATCACCGGTCTACTGTTTATGGACATTTCAAACTTAGTGGCTACGCATTTGAATCTATCAGCAAGAGTAAAATGTGACTACCCTAATATTCGTGCAACTGGCTGATACTGAACTCTAATATAAAACTCCTTAGTACGATAACAACAATGCCATCTTACTCAAGAGAATAGGTCATCTTATTCCAAGGGTTAAGACAACACAAGGGATTAAGTTACCGTACTGTGAGCAAGGAGTTGAAATATATTACTAAATTGGTAATGCGGAGTTAGTTACTCAGGTTCGAATCGTACTCATGGGGTTAAACATCATTACGACTTGCTAGTGTATGATTAAAATATAAGATTCTTAGTTAGTCATCTGAGGTCAGGAGTGACGAAAAGCAAGTGACTTAGCAACTGTTTTACGATAATATTCTACTATTAACGGCTAAACTTCTAAATAAGTGTACAAGTAAACACGAACCCTAGTGGCCATAATTATGTTTAGTACGATACTAGTAGAATGCTAATACGTATACTATGAATCGAAGATTGTATGTACGATTTTCTGTAATGTATATACTGTACAGTATTCTATAAAACGTGTATATCCAATTAGTTGCAGACACATAAAGTAAGATTGAAAGGCTATTCATAGGTAAATCTAGCAGTTATACACAATATAATGTGAAAATCCCCTGACATGATTTGAAGGTATATGAGAATTCCTTATGCACTATGAGCACCTTCAGCAGGTGTACAATGTTAACAACCTAGGCAAGTAATAATACTATTTTATAAAACTGGACAAAGTAGTGGGAAATATTAAACAGACTGCAATTAAACATCTTGGAGAGATGAGCAAGGAATCTGCACACTTGCCAGTTTAGTGATCATTGCAGAAAGTGTAAACTTATCACAAAACCTGACCAAACCAAGCCGCCCAAAACCTAAACATCCTTCATGTGTTGTGGGAATGAGTTATAATAAGTCTCATAACACTCGAGCACGTTGCCTAGTGATCAAGATATAATGAGGACGAGATTAGGAAAAAAAGGGTGAACTTATACCAATGACTGTTACAGGATATAACAAATTACTCAGTGAAGCCTTCTATCGCTTCTAGACAGTTGTTGTACGTTGAAAAGCCTCAAGAAATATTAAGAAGTCCTCATATGGTGGTTTAATTATAGTATCTGGTAACAACTCACTCTTACGTAATTTATACACTCAGATATTTCAATGTTCATACTGAAATTAAAACAGCCGAAAATAAAATAACAATAAATTAATGTAATGTGAAATACGTGGAAAGACAAATTAAGTACAATAAGAATATAACAAATAAAGCTATAATCTGGTTTAGTAAAGCACCAAAGATTCCATCCTTGCAACCAAAAAAAACGTTGTCTATATACTGGGTACATTTATGAAGGAATCTATTCTTAGGTTCATGGAGAGCTTAATAACTAAGGTATTCTGCTGTTATGCACCCTAACACTGGGGCCTTTTAATTAACTTCCATTTCCGTTAGTATTGTCTTCGCATGTCATTTCCTCGCTCGACCCTAATGTAACCAATTTTAAGGTCCACGAAATCTTGCAGAGGGAACTGCAAGCTGAGAAGTAAAGTCAAGATGACAAGTAACACAGGCACGCCCATACACTGATGACAAGTAACACAGGCACGCCCATACACTGATGACAAGTAACACAGGCACGCCCATACACTGATGACAAGTAACACAGGCACGCCCATACACTGATGACAAGTAACACAGGCACGGCCATACACTGATGACAAGTAACACAGGCACGCCCATACACTGATGACAAGTAACACAGGCACGCCCATACACTGATGACAAGTAACACAGGCACGCCCATACACTGATGACAAGTAACACAGGCACGCCCATACACTGTTTAATTACGATTTGAAACGAAATCTTCCTGGTCTCAAATTAGAATGCATAATTTCAAAATTTTAAATTTATCGAAAGAAACCTTGCCTCCTTACTAACAAAAACGATAATATGAGGAATTTAGCGATTAATTGATTTTAAACATTAGGAAAAGGAGTTTTGTTTAAAAAAAAACAAAGACATCAGTATGTACATGCTCTCTAAAAGTCACTGAAATTGATACTGCTCCCTTATGGAAATCACTCACTATACAGTATCTGTTTTGTTGTTCTTGAATAAATATTTGGAATTGAAAGGGACTTTTGAACAGCTTGCTATTTAACCTCAGCAAATATATAAATAAAGTCTGGAGGGTAAAGCTATTTTATTTGGTGATAAAAAACAACAATACTTACAGTCTAAATTTAAGGGCCATTAAGAAAGAGTTGATGAAAGTTTCTTGGTTTGTGATGGAGGATTACTGAGCAAAACAGAACAAAATGAGTTAATAATTAAAGTGCAGTATCACGATCTTCCTGTCATATATATGTAGAAGCATTGAATAATGTAGCAAAAAATTATTTCACTTGTACAGTAGTAGTTAGACTCCGAATTAATTTAACCAATTTAGGGTTTTTTTTTATTTATCTTCCAGAATAATTAAACAGTTTCATGCAGCTTAAATGTGTAGTAGCAGTAGTGTGGGCATTTTAGTTTCAGTCATCCAGGGAATCTTAGAAATTTGGGTTAGGTTAGATATAGTTCCTGGGTTCAGGAGTGTGCTTATTTCCCAAGGCACACGGTAAATGGTAACTTCTAAGAATGTGGCATTTCAAATCGCTTATAAAAGATGACACGGACTACGCTCAGCTCAGCGTTTTAAATGCCGTAGCGCTTTAAATGCCGTAGCCTCTCAGCCGCCCCTTGTAAGACACCACTGAAGTTATTAATCTAAACGAAAATAGCACAACCATACAAACTAAGAATTTTATCTTCGCAATCAATAGTTTAGACAATTCTAAGACTTTTTCTTCTATGACGTTTCCCCTCGTAAATTACCTAAAATTATGTAACTTAACCTCATCTCTTTTTGGACCCCTCCCCCCAGGTATATACAAGTCATTTGCGAGGGAAATGTCATAGAAGAAATGTGTCTTAGAATTGTCTAAACTGTTGATTGCAAAGATAAAATTCTGAAGATTGCATGGTTGAGTAAAATAAATACCCTCGAGTGTTTTGGTCTTGGGAAATGACAAAAAAATACAACTGCATAGAAGGGAAGTGAGGGCAGTCTAAGCGAGTATTAAGAGTTTGTCTACGTAAAGGCTTCGGATAAGAACTAGTTTTTAAGAGAGAAACTAGCATGTATATATTACGTAAAATTAAACAATTCACCACAGCAACAAAAGTTTCCCCAAAGAGCGGCTCTACGCGTGCTCATTATGACCACAATCTCATTTGCAAAGGTCATATATTTTGTACACATGGTATGGATTCCTGTCTAGGAAAAATAAAGTTTGAACCGGGCCAAACTCTGTAGTGACCTCACCTAATTTCCTCGTGGCTTACTACACTATG
The DNA here is from genome assembly GCF_018991925.1 of Homarus americanus. Taxonomy (NCBI): domain Eukaryota; kingdom Metazoa; phylum Arthropoda; class Malacostraca; order Decapoda; family Nephropidae; genus Homarus; species Homarus americanus. The sequence continues at coordinate 6,451 of NW_024739487.1, forward strand.
GTAATGTATAAACGTCCTTGTCAGTGGGCTAAATTGACAATATTGATTTCAGGTCATCAACAGACACGAAATATAAGCAACATCAGCAGGTAGAAGCGGCGGAGGTGAACAGGTAAGGAGGAACACCTGACCACTTAACTAGTGTTTGATAAAAGCACTTAATTACACTGAACACTGGTAACAAATTACTTCACGCAAAACAATATTGTCTACCTGTACCACATCACCATGAAGTTTACTTAATAATATTAACTTACCGTATCTAGGTGTTGTCCACGTCCTGGTGACAACTTTCAAGTGTGGGTGGGAAAAGTGTCTCGCACAGGAATGTCATGCTGGATTTACAAGTCATTTTCTTCTTTCCACTATCACTAACAACTAAGTCTCCCTGTGAGAAATAATCCTTAACAACGTCTCTAATTCATAGTTCTCACTTTTTCATAAATTAGTGGCAAACACAGCGAAGTCCTCTATTTTTCAGTAACAGACCGACGACACACCTGCCACGTCGTCGGGGCCACGATAATGAGCTGTCATTGGTCACAAGATAAGGAGAAAAATTAGCAGTTGGTTCTTATCTGAAAAAAATATATTACTAACTCTTTATTGCAAATCACATTCATCTTACGAAATTATAGAAGTATAAAGTAGGTGTAAAATATACCTGTAAATTTATTAAATTTTAATGAGCATTACTGTTTATTAGCGATGTATTTGACCTGGTGACGTGGCCTTGACATACGAAGACACTGACGGTAATTTAGGATTGGAAAATGTTGTAAAGAGGTATAAAGATGCATATTTTTTTGTTGATAGTAGGGCAGCTTTGGATTCTTTGAACAGTGGGAGTCCAGTCTTTGAACACATTATTGATTCATGCAGAAAATTAGTAAATACAATAAGGAAAAATGGCCATAATGTTCAATTTGTATGGGTCCCTTCACATGTAGGCATTGGTCTTAATGAAGCAGTAAATATAATAGCAAAAAGAGCCACGGAAAAGGCCGAGATCGACATAATATGTACTAAAACCTGGAAACAATTAAGGAGCAAATTACGGAAAATACAATCAATAGAAGATAATTTCAAAAGGAATGAAATATACGAGAAAAGTGAAACAATGAAACATTACCATCATGTTCTCATGAACACAAAATTTACATACGGGAAAGATAGGAGTAGGTGGAAAGATTCAGTGTATATGAGGTTAAGATTAGGATATAAATTTTATTGGGAACTTGGAGCTGAGAGAAGTGAACAGGATAAAGAATGTAGAGTTTGTAGAACACCCAGATCCCATACCCTGCCACATTATATACTGGAATGCCCATTGCTTAATGTATATAGAAATGCCCAGATAAATAATGTCCCCATGCAAATACAGTGGATGCTTAAAAATAGGAAAATAGATGAAATATTAAAGAAATATAGAAATATTGCATCTAGAATATAACTATGTACTATAACTGATTATATGAAATATTAGGGATTTATGTGAGTCCTGAGAGGGACATTCCTGGACTAGGGTGAGGATGACTTATGTCACTTCATCCCTTTGAAATGTATTAATGTTTTTTGTATCTCAATAAACGTATCAATCAATCAATCACGGTAATTCAGTTTGTTTAAATTTTCAAACAGCTGAAAATTCGGGTATATTTCCTGTTGAGTTATTACCAAATTTTATAATTCCTCCTTGCCCAATTCATCGTTAGTAGTGCATAATAATATCTGTAGATGATATAAGATAAAACATATAGTTTTAGTTTAAGTATATTTATTTAGGAATTATCACTTGTGTCGCGAATCAGGAAATGTTAAATGCCAAGAGCTGTCCAAAGTTTTTCAATACTTTGTTCTGCAGTTATTTTTAGACTTTTTATTAAAAAAGTGGTGTTGTTTACTTGTATGGCTACGATGATTCAACACTTATTTCCAAGGAAAGTATTTCAGGGAGCTTAGTCATGATCATTACTTTCGAGAGAATTCGGTGAAAATTACTATTTTAACAAATAAGGAGAAGAGAACTTTCGTATTGTTCTCACGGGCACTTTGTTAATCGTGAAACTAGCGTTGGAATCTATTGCTGTGTGGGTCTGTCGACGCTTTTACCTGTTATTTTGGCATTCACTCCTAGTTTTCATGCTTAATATCTATGAATACGTTCGGTATAGCTCTGAAAAATACATTGTACAGTGGCTGAATCTCATTATTTTAGATTCCGTCATGAGTTGCGCCTTGATAATGAACTCCATCCAAAGGTGTAACCAAGGCCCAAAAATAATGGTAGATTATTTAATTTCCAACATTCATATTACTATACAACTTTAAACATTCTGAAGTAGGAAAGTCAAGGTAAGTCACTTTTCCCACCACAGTTTCAGGGCAAACCCAGTTCAGTACTTACAGATGATATATGCTGTATCCTTGATTTACTTTATACCTTAATTTTGGTCCTCTTGAAATTGTATCTCATTTCATCAGGGGGCGCACCTTGTAGTGTTACACGATATCGAATTTTCTAAGTTTCTAAGATACCAAGATATGTATTCAATGTTTAATACCTTGGTAACGGCTACTTGTAGACTGCTTGGGGTAGTGTTACTCGATATCGAATTTTCTAATTTTCTAAGATACCAAGACATGTATTCAGCGTTAAATTTTCGAGCTATAAATATTGGGTTAAAAACTTCTTTGGTTAGAAACTTTCTTGGTAAAAACATGCGATTCCGAAATGACCGAAGCTTAAACTTCTGGGGTGGCGAATCTCCATAGCTAGAATACCCACAGCCGATTCATTCTAAGTTTCATCTGAAGCCGAAACGTAGAAAGCTTCACCCCAAGCTGAAGCTATCTATTGACCCCTGTTTGAGAGGATGTCCGTCACCCACGTCTGTCATACATGAGCGTCTTTCCGGAAGCCTTTCATAATAAACACGGCAGTTAAGATTACTGAACTATGAAGTATCACAATGAACAATAATGACACTAAAAAAATAGATATTTCCTGAGGGCTCATATCCTTATTTCGATGGTGTGATCCGTACTGTGTTACTGATCACCCCAGATGCTATTTTCTAAGTGAACCGTATGTGGTAACCTTTCCTGATTAATTATTGCTCAAAATTTTTCGGTAAAAATCAAGTCTCGCTCCTGGTCTCGGTAGCTGGTCTGACCTCCGTCCATTGAACGAAGACGGAATCTTGTTGGCGCGGCGACCCAAGTACTGTATAGCGACCGGTAGGTAATTGATTTTGATAACACCGTTACTAATACGATAATATCCACTGGCCTAGTCACTCGAAATATATCTAAGGTTCAGTTGTTCATGAACACGTCCTTGAAAATTATCGTCGGGTGAAGATTTTCTCATTTGTCTTTTTTGTGCGAATAGTCCAGCAGCAACAAGAGTACGGGCAGGTTCGGACAGCCACTCCCATGAAAACAATAATACAAGATTAATTTACAGAAGAATCTATTAATAATGTTCGATATTAAGGATCAATACAGTTGTGTCAGCCGAACTTGGAGCAACGGCTAAATATAGAGTAATAAAAACTTTGGAGTACAAACTATACTATTGTGGTGAAAGTTGACAACTGTCTTGTCCAAAATAGGCTGAGGGCGGTAAATACTGAGCTGCCAACACTGTGTCAAGGTGGATGACGGGAAGTAAGTGACAAGGGCTGCTAAATATACAGTACCAGAAGCTTCATTCAGTCTAATAAGTGTATTTTGTGTCGAAGGATCTTTCCTGGGTTACTTTCTTAAAAGTCAGCTCGTGAAGTTTGGTTGCATTCGGTTTGGTAAAGAGGAATTCTATGCTTCAACGGTTTACATTAGGCGTAATTATAAGCACAGGGACATTCTATATTCCTGCTACTAAAATAATTACTAATCCCATTAACAGAAGAGGAATGGTCAAATTACTATGCATTCACAAGGGAACACATTAATTATAGCCTATCTGATAACACCAGGCTATAAGCTATCCTCCTCAGAGTACAGATTATCAAGATAAAGTCGCTGGATGATACTGGCAGGGTGCAGATCACAGGTAATACGGACATTACCTGAAGTAGAACAATAACATTATATTAAGTGACTGCAGGCTGCTCCGAGAAAGTCCTGCTTAATTGAAATCTCACGTGGGAGTAACATAAGGCGAAGTTAAGGATACTATTTTTAAGTATATATAGTATTATTGTATTTAAAGTTGTTCTGTATTTCCTAGACAAGAGCCATAAAGAGTTTGAGGTAAGATTGTACAGGGTTCAGTAAAGGATCATGTTGTATCTGCCACTGTCGGGAGTGATAGTTGTTGGTGGTGAATTATTAACTCAAAATAATCCACCATAAACCTTTCATACCTTACAATAACTATGAAGGACTTAATGGTGAATGAGTTCCCTTTAACAGCTATTACCGCTCTCCACAGTATAAATTACAACTAGTTATCTCTATAAAACTACATTCACCCAAGGTAAATACACGTTATATGACAATTTGTGATTTTATGGTTTTAATGAAGGTCTTGGTTCCTCCTGACGAAATTTTCTTTAAGATGCGAGTCATGTTAATTAGTTATTTTAAGAAAGGGTATTATACTTCATGCTATATTTGCATCAATAGGTGAGTTAGTATTTTTAAGATTATTGATTCATTATTATTACGTCAATTAAATGCTATCAAATGGCCATGAAACTCAGGGAGAATCTTAGTGACATCTTGAATTTATTATGTAATGAAGGACTAGGTATTTTGAAGTGAGCGTTAAATTAAATATACTTTCACACTTTCTCCATACACCGATGACTTTAGCCACGCAAGGAAAGTACTACATATGTACTTCTGGGAACTCTGAAATGTTGATATTGAGGATTTTTTATAATACCATGTAACTCAGAACGATCCGTGTATCAGTAATACCCGCCATGATCACTGAAAAAATACCACTGTAAATGGTCAAAAACACTGAGGTGAAGCTGAATAATAAAAGTAGACAATAAGAATATCAATAGTCTTTAAAAATCATTGGTATTACTTTAAGTCTATAAGGTTATTTCTATACACGTCTATTACACTCGAGCGTGTCTGTATTTACCGTTACTGGTATAGTAATGAAACTCGGTTATAAACCTCAATAAATATATTATTCTTTACCTTGATTCTCTCAACTAAGGTTTTGTAGTGATTTCTCATGCCATCACCTTTACAAGTGTAATCTATATCTTATGGACTACACGCGGTGTCTAATATTTAGAGCACGTTAACCCTGTGTGAAGGCTTTGAAAAATATATAGTGTTCTTATTATTCATCGTTGGAATGTTAAATTTATGGGCAGTCAGCTGTCTCTGAGAGGTTATTAGACTAACAATGTTTCGTTTTACTATACTCTAGGTTACTTAATTATTCAAAGACCTCAGCGACTGACAAAGGAAATAAAGATAACCATTAAGATATGTACAGTATATCAACACGACTAG
>NW_024739488.1:0-5387 GCF_018991925.1 Homarus americanus
ACTTTGTTATACTCGACCAGGGGCCTTTGTTATACTCGATTAGAAGACTTTTTTTACTCGATAATGGGACTTTGATATACTCGATAAGGGGAATGTGTTATACTCGATAAGGGGACTTTGTTAGACTCGAACAGGGGACTTTGTAATACTCGACCAGGGGACTTTGTTATACTCTATTAGGCGGCTTTGTTATACTCGATCAGGGGACTTTCTTATACTCGATGAGGGGCCTTTGTTATACTCGGTCAGGGGCCTTTGTTATATTCGGTCAAGGGACTTTGTTATACTCTATTAGAGGCCTTTTTTGGACTCGATCAGGGGACATTTTTATACTCGAGCAGGAGGCTTTGTTAACCTCGATCAGGGGACTTTGCTATACTCGATCAGGGGACTTTGTTATACTCGATCAGGAGGCTTTTTTATACTCGATCAGGGGACTTTGCTATCCTCGACCAGGGGACTTTGTTATACTCGATCATTGGACTTTGTTATACTCGATTAGGGGCCTTTGTTATACTCGATGACGGGGCTTTGTTATACTCGACCAGGGGACTTTCCTATAGTCGACCAGGGGACTTTGTTATACTCGATTAGGGGACTTTGTTGTACTCGACCAGGGAACTTTTTTATACTTGACCAATGGACTTTGTTATACTCGATGAGGGGCCTTTGTTATACTCGATGATGGGACTTTGTTATACTCCACCAGGGGACTTTGTTATACTCGATCAGGTGACTTTGTTATACTCGTTCAGGTGACTTTGTTATACTGGGCCTGGAGACTTTGTTATACTCGAGCAGGGGATTTGTTCTACTCGATTAGGGGACTTTGTTATACTGGACCAGGGGACTTTGTTATACTCGATCAGGGGACTTTGTCATACTCGATCAGGGGACTTTGTTATAATCGATAAGGGGACTTTGTCTTACTCGATCAGGGGACTTTGTTATACTCGATCAGGGGACTTTTGTTATACTCGATCAGGGGACATTGTTATTCTCGATTAGGGGCCTTTGTTAAACTCGATGAGGGGGCTTTGTTTTACTCGACCAGAGGACTTTGCTATACTCGACCAGGAGACTTTGTTATACTCGATTAGGGGACTTAGTTATTCTTGACCAGGGGACTTTTTTATACTTGATCAGTGGACTTTGTCATACTTGAGCAAAGGCCATTGTTATACTCGATCGGGAGACTTTGTTATACTCGATGTGTGGACTTTCCTATATTTAACCAATGGACTTTGCTATACTCGATGAGGGGCCTTTGTTATACTCGATCAGGGGACATTGTTATACTCGACCAGAGGCCTTTGTTATACTCGATCAGGGGACTTTGTTATACTCGATAAGGGGAATTTGTTACACTCGATTAGGGGAATTTGTTATACTCGATAAGGGAACTTAATGTTAGACTCGAACAGGGTACTTTGTTATACTCGACGAGGGGACTTTGTTATTCTCGATTAGGCGGCATTGTTATAATCGATCAGGGGACTTTGTTATACTCGATGAGGGGTCTTTGTGTTACTCGATCAGGGGACTTTGTTATACACGACCAGGGGACTTTGTTATACTCGATCAGGGGATATGTTATACTCGATCAGGGGACTTTGCAATACTCAACCAGAGGACTTTATTGCTCCTCGATCAGAATTTCTTATTCTCAATCAGGGGACTTTGTTATACTCGATCAGGGGGCTTTGTTTATATCGACCAGGGGACTTTGCTATACTCCATCAGGGTCTTTGTTATATTCCATCAGGGGCATTTGTTATACTCGACCAGGGGACTTTGTTATACTCGATCAGAGACTTTGTTATACTTGATCAGGGGACTTTGTAATATTCGATGAAGGGGGCTTTGTTATACTCGACCAGGGGCCTTTGTTATGCTCGATAAAGGGACTTTGTTATACTCGATCAGAGGCCTTTGTTAAACTCGACAGGGACTTTTTATACTTGATCGAGGGACTGTGTCATACTCGATCAGTGGACTCTCCTATATTTGACCAATGGACTTTGCTATACTCGATGAGGGGACTTTGTTTTACTCGACCAGGGGACTTTGTTATAATCGATCAGGTGATTTTGTTATACTCGACCAGAGGACTTTGTTATACTCGAGCAGGGGATATGTTATACTTAATCAGGGGACTTTGTTATACTTGATCAGGGGACTTTGTTATACTTGATTAAGGGACTTTTTTATACTCGATCAAAGGACTTTGATATACTTGATCAGAAGACTTTGTTATACTCAACCAGGGGCCTTTGTTATACTCGATTAGAAAACTTTGTTATACTCGACCATGGGACTTTGTTATATTCGATTAGGGGACTTTGTTATACTCGACCAGGGGACTTTTTTATACTTGACTAATGGACATTGTTATACTCAATGAGGGGCCTTTGTTATACTCGATCAGGGGACTTTGTTATACTCGACCAGGGGATTTTGTTATACTCGATCAGGTGATATGTTATACTCGATCAGGGGACTTTGTTATACTCGATCAGGGGACTTTGTTATACTTGATTAGAGGGACTTTGTTATCCTCGATCAGGGGACTTTGTTATACTTGATCAGAGGACTTTGTTATACTCGGCCAGGGGCCTTTGTTATACTCGATTAGAAAACTTTGTTATACTCGACCAGGGGACTTTGTTATACTCCACCGGTGGACTTTTTTATACTTGACCAATGGACTTTGTTATACTCAATGAGGGGCCTTTGTTATACCCGATTAGGGGACTTTGTTACACTCGACCAGGCGACTTTCTCATACTTGATCAGGGGACTTTGTCATACTCGATCAATGGACTTTCCTATATATGACCAATGGACTTTACTATACTCGATGAGGGTCCTTTGTTATACTCGATCAGGGACTTAGTTATACTCGACCAGGGGACTTTGTTATACTTGGTTAGGGGAATTTGTTATACTCGATCAAAGGACTTTGATATACTTAATCACAGGACTTTGTTATACTCGACCAGGGGCCTTTGTTATACTCGATTAGAAAACTTTGTTATACTCGACCAGGGGCCGCAATATTTATATAAATTAAAGCACAGTTACTCGATGGGGACTTGTTATACTCCGCAGGTTGTTACTACTCGATCAGGATATGTTATGCTCGATCAGAAATTTGTTATACATGGTTCCAGAGTGCTGTTATACTCGTCAGGGTCTTTGATACTAGGATCGAGACATTGTTATGTCGACTAGGGACTGTCTTCCTCAATCGGGCCGATACCATTGCCACCGCAGCCAGAAATTTTATTGCATAATCGATTACAGGGGACTCTGTATGCTCGATCTAGGTCTTTGCCGACTAGGCCAGGAGACGTTGTTATACTCGATCAAGGTATGTTATACTCGGGCAGGGCTTTATTATAATATTCGATCAGGGACTTTTTGCCTCGACCAGAGGACTTTGTTTTGTTCGATTGGGGTTTTGTTATGCTCGACCAGGGGACTTTTTATACTTGACCAATGGCCTTTGTTATACTCAATGAGGGGCCTTTGTTATACTCGATCAGGGGACTTTGTTATACTCGAACAGGGGACTTTGTTATACGCGATCAGGGGACATTTTTATACTCGACCAGAGGACTTTCTTATACTCGATCAGGGGATATGTTATACTCGATCAGGGGACTTTGTTTTACTCAGCAGAGGGCATTGCATACTCAATCGAGGACTGTTACTGCTCGTGAGGCATTATACTCGACCAAGGGACTTTGCTATGCTCGAACAGGGGACTTTGTTATACTCGATCAGGGGACTTTGTTATATTCGACCAGGGTACTCTTTTATACTTGATCTGGGGACTTTGTCATACTCGATCAGTGGACTTTCCTATATTTGACCAATGGACTTTGCTATACTCGATGATGGGCCTTTGTTATACTCGATCAGGGGACTTTGTTATACTCGACCAGAGGACTTTGTTATACTCGATCTGGGGATATGTTTTACTCGATCAGGGAACTTTGTTATACTCGATCAGGGGACTTTGTTATACTTGATTAGCTGACTTTGTTATCCTCGATCAGGGGACTTTATTATACTTGATCAGAGGACTTTGTTATACTCGGCCAGGCGCCTATGTTATCCTCGATTAGAAAACTTTGTTATACTCGACCTGGGGACTTTGTTATACTCCACCAGGGAGTTTGTTATACTCGATCAGGGGATATGTTAATCTCGATCAGGGGACTTTGTTATACTCGGTTCAGGGGACTTTGTTATACTCGTCCAGGGGGATTGGTTATACTAGGATCAGGGGACCTTGTTATAATCGATTAGGGGACTTTCTTATGCTCGATCTGGGGACTTTGTTATACTCATCCAGGGAGCTCTGTTATACTCGATCAGGGGACTTTGTCTTACTCGATCAGGGCTCTTCACTATACTCGACCGGGGGACTTTGTTATAATCGATCAGGGGACTTTGGTATGCTCGATCTAGGGACTTTGTTATACTGGGCCAGGGGACTTATTTATACTCGATCAGGGGACTTTGTTACGCTGGACCAGGGGACATTTTTATTCTCGATTAGGGGACTTTGTTATACTCGATTAGGGGACTTTTGTTACACTCGATCAGGGGACTTTGTTATACTCGACCAGGGGCCTTTGTTATACTCGAATAGGGGACTTTGTTTTACTCGATAAGGGGACTTTGTTATACTCGATAAGCGGAATTTTTTATACTCGATATGGGGACTTTGTTAGACTCGAACAGGGGACTTTGTTATACTCGATCAGGGGACTTTGTCTTACTCGATCAGGGCCCTTTGCTATACTCGACCGGGGGACTTTGTTATAATCGATCAGGGGACTTTGGTATGCTCGATCTAGAGACTTTGTTATACTGGGCCAGGGGCCTTTTTCATACTCGATGAGGGGACTTTGTTACGCTGGACCAGAGGACATTTTTATTCTCGATTAGGGGACTTTGTTATACTCGATTAGGGGACTTTTGTTACACTCGATCAGAGGACTTTGTTATACTCGACCAGGGGCCTTTGTTATACTCTATTAGGCGGCTTTGTTATACTCGATCAGGAGACTTTCTTATACTCGATGAGGGGCCTTTGTTATACTCGGTCAGCGGCCTTTGTTATACTAGATCAAGGGACTTTGTTATACTCGATCAGGGGACTTTGTTATACTAGATCAGGAGGCTTTGTTAACCTCGATCAGGGGACTTTGCTATACTCGACCAGGGGACTTTGTTATACTCGAGCAGGGGGCATTGTTATACTCGATTACGGGACTTTGTTATACTCGATCAGGAGGCTTTTTTATACTCGATCAGGGGACTGTGCTATCCTCGACCATGGGACTTTGTTATACTCGATCAGGGAACTTTTT
>NW_024739489.1:0-50196 GCF_018991925.1 Homarus americanus
AAAACCAATATTACTCTAGCTGTGATTCTGCAACAACCGACCATGTGTTTGCAGAAGGAAACAATTATCGCAACCCACATGGCAGGAGACCGACACAGGAGGCCACAGTGGATATCAAGGAAACCAACCGCTCGATGATCAAAGGATAGCAGAGTCTGCTCAGCAGATAATGTAGTATAATAAACGCTGCTCAATAATAGCAGATGTCACAAGGTGAATGAGAGACAGCCACCACAGTGGATCATGTCGATGGAAAATGCGGACAATGGGTTATGAGTGTGCCGCTGGTGTAACAGTGTGGGGCTGGTGTGAGAGTGTGAGGATGGGTAAGTGTGAGGCTGGTGTGAGGTGTGAGGCTGGTTTGAGAATGTGAGGCTGGTGTGAGAGTGTGAAGCTGGTGTGAGGAGTGTGAGGCTGGTGTGAGAGTGTGAGGCTGGTGTGGAGTGTGAGGCTGGTGTGAGAGTATGAGGCTGGTGTGAGAGTGAGGCTGGTGTGAGGGTGTAGGGGTTGTGAGGGTGAGGCTGGTGTGAGAGTGTGAGGCTGGTGTGAGGCTGGTGTGAGAGTGGGAGCTGTTGTGAGAGTGTGAGGCTGGTGAAAGTGTGAGGTGTGAGGCTTGTGAGAGGTGGCGTTGTTGTGAGAGTGTGGGGCTGGTGTGAGAGTGTGGAGCTGGTGTGAGAGTGTGAGGGATGGTGTGAGTGTGAGGCTGTTGTGAGGTGTGAGGCTGGTGTGGGTGTGGGGATGGTGGTGGAGGCTGTTTGAGTGTGTGGCTGGTGTGAAGTGTGAGGCTGGTGTGAGGTGTGAGGCTGGTGAGAGTGTGAGGGTGTGAGGCTGGTGTGAGGTGTGGGGCTGGTGTGAGAGTGTGAGGTGTGTGAGGTGAGGTTCTGTTGTGAGGGTGTGGGGTGATGTGCCAGAGTGAGGGCGTGGGGCTGGTGTGAGGCTTGTGAGTGTGGGGCTGGTGTGAGAGTGTGGGGTGTGAGGATGGTGGGAGAGTTTGGGGCTGGTGTAGAGGGTGAGGATGGTGTGAGAGTGTGGGGATGGTGTGAGGGTGTGAGGCTGATGTGACAGGTGAGGGCGTGAGGCAGGTGTGAGGCTGGTGTGAGTGTGAGGGTGTGAGGCTGGTGTGAGGTGTGAGGGTGTGAGGCTAGTGTGAGTGCAGGCTGTTGTGAGAGTGTGGGGCTGTGTGAGAGTGTGAGGTATGGGGCTGTTGTGAGAGTGTGGGCTGTTGTGAGGTGTGAGGCTGGTCTCGAGTGTTAGGCTGTTCCGAGGTGTGAGGCTGTGCAAGTGTGGAGGCTGGCGTGAGGTGTGTGAGGCTGGTGTGAGAGTGTTGGGATGGTGGAGTGGGCTCTGTGGTGGAGCGGTGGAGTGTTAGGCTGTTCTGAGAGTGTGAGGCTGGTGTGAGAGCAGGCTGGTGTGACAGTGTTAGGATGGTGTGAGTGGGAGGCTCGTGTGAGTGTGAGGCTGGTGTGAGAGTGTGAGGTGTGAGGCTGATGTGAGTGTGGGGCTGGTGTGAGGTGCAGAGGTGTTGTGAGAGTGTGGGGCTGCTGTGAGGGACGAGGCTGTATGAGGTGTGAGGCTGTTGTGAGGTGTGAAGCTGTTTTGAGGTTTGAGGCTGTTTGAGGCTGGTGTGAGAGTGTGAGGCTGGTGTGAGAGTGTGAGGCTGGTATGAGGCTGGTGTGAAAATGTAAGGCTGGTGTGAAGGAGGTGAGAGTGTGAGCTGGTATGAGAGTTTGGGGTGGTGTGAGAGTGTGAGGCTGGTATGAGTGTGAGTCGTGTGAAGTGTGAGGCTGGTGTGGAGAGTGTGAGGGTGTGAGGCTGATGTGAGTGTGAGGCTGGTATAGAGGAGTGTGAGGCTGATGTGAGGTGTGAGGGTGTTGTGAGGGTATGAGGCTGGTGAGGAGTGCAGGCTGTTGTGAGGGTGTGAGGCTGTTTGAGGCTGGTGTGAGGTGTGAGGCTAGTGTGAGAGTGTGAGGCTGGTGTGAGGGTGTGAGGCTGGTGTGAGGCTGGTGTGAAAATTGAAGCTGGTGTGAGAGTGTGAGGTGTGAGGCTGTATGAGGTTTAGGGGCTGGTGTGAGGTGTGAGGCTTGTTTGAGGGTGTGAGGCTGTTGTGAGAGTGTGAGGCTGGTGTAGAGTGTGAGGCTGGTGTGAGGTGTGAGGGCTGGTGTGAGGTGCAGGGCTGGTGTGAGAGTGTTAGGATGGTGTGAGATGGGAGGCTCGTGTGAGGTGTGAGGCTGGTGTCAGAGTGTGGGAGCTGTTGTGAGAGTGTGAGGCTGTTGTGAGGAGTGTGAGGCTGGTGTGAGGGTTCGAGGCTGTTGTGAAGGTGTGGGGCTGGTGTGAGAGTGTGAAGCTGGTGAGAGTGTGAGGCTGGTGTGAGGTTTGAGGCTGGTGTGAGAGTGCGAGGCTGGTGTGAGAGTGTTAGGATGGTGTGAGAATGGGAGGCTCGTGTGAGAGTGTGGGGCTGGTGTGAGGTGTGGGGCTGGGGTGAGGTGTGAGGCTGGTGTGAGTGTGAGGTTGTGTGAGTGTGAGGCTAGTGTGAGGTGTGAGGCTGGTGTGAGGAGTGCAGGGCTGGTGTGAGAGTGTTAGGATGGTGTGAGGAATGCTCGTGTGAGTGTGTGAGGCTGTTTGAGAGTGTGGGGCTGGTGTGACAGTGTGAGGCTGGTGTGGAAGTGTTAGGATGGTGTGTGAGAATGGGAGGCTCGTGTGAGAGTGTGAGGCTGATGTGAGAGTGTGGGGCTGGTGTGACCAGAGTGAGGCTGGTGTGAGTGTGAGGCTGGTGTGAGTGTGAGGCTGAGGTGAGTGTGAGGCTGGTGTGAGGTGCAGAGGTGGTGTGAGGAGTGTTAGGATGGTGTGAGTGTGAGGCTGGTTTGAGGTGTGAGGCTGGTGTGAGTGTGAGGCCGTTGTAAGAGTCAGGCTGGTGTGAGTGTGTGAGGCTGTTGTAAAGGTGTGAGGCTGGTGTGAGAATGTGAGGCTGGTGTGAGAATGTGAGGCTGGTGTGTTAGTGTGACGCTGGTGTGATAGTGTTAGGCTTGTGTGAGACTGTGAGGCGATTGTGATAGTGTCAGGCTGGAGTGAGAATGTGAGGCTATTGTGATAGTGTGAGGATGGTGTGAGAGTGTGAGGTTTTTGTGATAGTTTGAGGCTAGTGTGAGAGTGTGAAGCTGTTTTGAGAGTATGAGGCTGTTGTGATAGTGCAAGTGTGCTGTGAGAGTGTGAGGCTATTGTGTTAGTGTGAGACTGGTGTGAGAGTGTGAGGCTGCTGTTATTGTGTGAGGGTGGTAAAAGAGTGTGAGGCTGTGGTGTGAGTGTGAGGCTGTTGTGAGAGGGTGAAGCTCGTGTGAGAGTGCGAGGCTAATGTGAGGGTGTGAGGCTGGTGTGAGAGTTTGAGACCGGCGTGAGCGTGTGAGACTGGTGTGATAGTGTGAGGCTATTGCTACGTGTGTGAGGCTGGTGTGAGAGTGTGAAGCTGTTATGTTAGTGTGAGGCTGGTCTGAGAGTGTGAGGCTGTGATAATAGTGTGAGGCTGCTGGGAGAGTGTGACGCTGTTATGATAGGGATGAGGCTGGTGTGATAGTGTGAGGCTGGGGTGAGAGTGTGAGGCTGTTGTGATAGTATGAGGCTGGTGTGAGCGTGTGAGGCTGGTGTGATAGTGTAATGGTGTTGTGAGAGTGTGAGACTATTTTGAGAGTGTGAGACTGTTGTGATAGTGTAAGGCTGGTGTTAGCGTGTGAGGCTGGTGTGATAGTGTAAGGGTGTTGTGAGAGTGTGAGACTATTGTGAGAGTGTGAGGCTGTTGTGATAGTATGAGGCTGGTGTTAGCGTGTGAGGCTGGTGTGATAGTGTAAGGGTGTTGTGAGAGTGTGACTATTGTGAGAGTGCGAGGCTGTTGTGATAGTATGAGGCTATTGTGAGTGTGTGAGGTCGGTTTGAGAGTGTGAGGCTGTGGTGATAGTGTAAGGCTGGTGTCAGAGTGTGAAGCTGTTGTGATAGTGTGAGACTAGTGTGAGAGTGTGAGGCTATTTTGAGAGTGTGAGGCTGGTGTGAGAGTGTGAGGCTGGTGTGAGAGTGTGAAGCTGGTGTGAGGGTATGAGGCTGGTGTGATGGTTTGAGGCTGTTGTGATAGTATGAGGCTGGTGTAAGGGTGTGAGGCAGGTGTGAAAATGTTAGGGTGTTGTGATAGTGTGAGGCTGGTGTGAGAGTGTGAGGCTGTTTTGAGAGTGTGAGGCTGGTGTGAGAGTGTGAGGCTGTTTTGAGAGTCTGAGGCTGGTGTGAGAGTGTTAAGCTGGTGTGAGGGTGTTAGGCTGGTGTGAGGGTTTGAGGCTGTTGTGATAGTATGAGGCTGGTGTAAGGGTGTACGGCATGTGTGAGAGTTGGAGGCTGGTGTTAGAGAGAGAGGGTGTTGTGATAGTGTGAGGCTGCTGTGATAGTGTGAGGCTCGTGTAAGAGTATGAGGCTGTTGTGATAGTGTGAGGCTGGTGTAAGAGTGTGAGGCTGTTTTGAGAGTGTGAGGCTGGTGTGAGAGTGTGAGGCTGTGTGAGGTGTGAGGCTGGTGTGAGAGTGTGAGGCTGCTGTGAGAGTGAGAGGCTGGTGTGAGACTGCAGAGGCTGGTGTGAGAGTGTGAGTCTGGTTTGAGGGTTGTGAGGCTGGTGGAGTGTGAGGATGCTGTTGTGAGGGTGAGGCTGGTGAGAATGTAGAGGCTGGTGTGTTAGTGGAGGCTGGTGTATGAGAGTGTGAGTTGGTGTGAGTGTAGGCCTGAAGTGTGAGCCTGTGAGGAAGTGTGTAGTGTGAGGCTGGTGTGAGAGGTGGTCTGATGTGATAGTGTGAGGGTGGTGTGAGAGTGTGAGGTTTGTGATGAGTGTGAGGCTGGTGTGAGAGTGAGCTATTTGTGAGGTGAGAGGCTGGTGTGAGTGTGAGGCTGGTGTTATTGTGAAAGGCCAGTGTGAGGTGTGAGGCTGGGTGTGAGGTGTGTGAGGCTGGGAGAGGTGAGGCTCGTGTGAGGAGTGAGCTGTCAGAGGTGGAGGCAGGTGTAAGAGTGTGAGGTGCTGCGAAGTGTGAGGTATGTCAGAGAGCAAAGGCTGGAAAGTGTGAGGCTGGAGTGAATGGGAGCCTGTGAGATGTGAGAGCTGGTGTGAGAGTGTGGTGATGAGGACGAAAGGAAGTGTGAGGACTGTGAGGCTCTTAAGAGTGCGGGGACAGTAAGAGAGTGTGAGGCTGGTGTGAGTGTGGGGCTGGTGAGGAGTGGCAGGGTGTGAGGCTGGGTGAGAGTGGGGCTGGTGTGACAGAGTGTGGGGACAGTGTGAGAGTGAGGGAGGCTGGGTGAGGGAGTGAGCTGATGTGACAGAGTAAGGGCTAGGGAGTGTGAAGGCTGTTGTGAGGAGTGAGAGGCTGGTGTGAGAAGTGTGAGGGAGAGAGGCTGGTGTGAGAGTGTAAGGCAGAGTAAGGGTGAGGATGGTGTGAGAGTGTAGGAGTGGGGAGGGTGTAGAGGCTGAGCTGGAGAGTGAGGCGTGGGAGGTGTGATGCTGAGAGTGAGAGTGTGAGGGTGTGAGGCTGGTGCGAGAGTGTAGGGTGTGAGCTATTCTAAGGCATGAGCTGTTGTGAGGTGTGAAGCTTTTTGAAGGACTGAGGCTGGTGAGAAGAAAGGCGTGAAAGTGAGGCTGGTATAAATTACGCAGAGTGTGATACTAGTGTGAAGTGGAGGCGATCAGACAGAGTAAGGCTGGAGAGTGCACCAGACAAGTGAGAGACTGTGAGACACAGTTTGAGCACAGAGAGTGAAAGCAGAGAGACACTGTTGTAAGTGTAAGCAAGAGTGGAGGCTGATGAGAGAGAGTGAGGCAGCATAGTGAGGCTGGTAAAAGAGAGTGAGGCTGGCGTGAGCGAGCCAGATACAGACGAAGCCTGAGAGTGAGGCTACTGAAGGAGAGCTGGTAGAGAGTTTGAGGCTGGTGAGAGTGTGGAGGCTGGGTGAGAGGTGAGGCTGGTGAGAGGGGAGGCTAGCGTGAGAGGGTGAAGCCTGTTGAGTGTGAGGCTGGTGTGAGGGTGTGAGGCTGGGAAGGAGAGAATGACACAGAGATGAGGCCACAGACACATAAGGACACAGGTGTGAGGCCTATTTGACAGGAAAGTCATTGTGATAGTGAAGGGAGAATTTTGAGAAGTGTGACACAGTAACAGAAGGCTGGTGTTAGCATGAGGCTGGTGTGAAAGTGCAAGGGCAAGGAGAGTGAACAGAGTGTGAGGCTGTTGTGATAGTATGAGGCCAGAGCCTGAGGCTGGTGAGAGAGTGTGAGACTGTGGCACAATAAGGCTGGTGTAAGGTGTAAGGCAGTGACAGTGTAAGGGCAAATGGAGAGGTGAGACTCATCATAGTGTGAGCTACTGGTAACAGTACAATGCTCTGCAGATGTGAGGCTGGTAAGAGTGCAGAGGCTGTGATAGTTTGAGGCAAGACAGAGTGAAGCTAAGAGAGTGTGAGCAGTTGAGAGTGTGAGTCTGTTTTGAGAGTGTGAGGCTGTTTAGAGTTGAGGCTGGTTTGAGAATAAGGCTAGGGTAAAGACAGCTGAGAGTATTAGTGGTTGTGATAGAAAGAGGCTGGTGTAAGACGAGCTGACGACAGATAGTAAAGATGGTGAGAGAGGGAGGCCAGACAGAGTGAACGGTGTTAGATGAGGCTTTTAACAAGAGGCTGTGTTATAGTCAGGCTAGTGAAAGTGAGCCAGTTGAGAGTGCAGGATGTGCCAGAGAGGCTAAAGACCTGTGTGAGGTTTGTGGAGAATGTGAGGCTGTTAAGTGTGAGGCTGTTGTGATAGTGTGAGTCTGGTGTGAGGCTGTGTGAGATGAGGCTATTGTGACAGTGTGAGCAATGAGAGAGTGAGGTTTTAGAGAGTGTGAGGCTGGTGACAGTGTGAGGCTGCGTGGAGAGGCTGGTGTAAGAGTGTGAGAAGGTGTGAGAGTGGGAGGATGGTGAGGACACAGAGGAGGGTAGAGAGTGTGAGGTTGTGAGAGTAAGAGGCTGGTGACAGCTAGGCAGGAGAGAGTGGGAGGATAGTGTGAGAGGAGGCTGGTGTGGAGAGTGTGAGGGTGTGAGGCTGGTGAGAGGTAGCTGAGGGGCAAGTGAAGGTAAGCCAGGAGAGCAGGACGGGAGTGGAGGAGCCGACACACAGATGGGCACACAGAGGTGTGAGAGTCAAGCTGGGGTTAGAGGCTGTGAGGCTGGTGAGAGTGTGAGGCGATGAGGCTGGTGAAATGTAAGGCTGGGAGAGTGAGGCTATCAGAGTGTGAGGCTGGTGTGAGAGTGTGAGGCTGGTGAGAGTGAGGTGAGGCGATGAGTGTGAGGCTGGTATGAGAGTGTGGAGGCGATGAGAGAGGTGAGGGTGTTGGAGAGGGCATGTGAGGCTGGTGAGGAGTGAGGCTGTTGTGAGGGTGTGAGGCTGGCAGAGAGCAGAGGCAGAGAGTGAGACAGGAGGGGTGAGGCTGGGGAGGCTGGTGTAGGCTGGTGAGAGTGAGGTGCACAGGAGGTGTGGGAGGCAGAGGTGTGAAGAGAGTGTGAGGCTGGTGGAAAGTGTGAGGCTGGGAGGTTGGTGAGAGTGAGGCTGGTGAGAGCGGCAGATGGGAGAATGGGAGTGTGAGTGTGAGGCTGGTGCAGAGGAGGTTGTTAGGAGAGTGTGAGGCTGTGAGAGTGTGAGGCTGGTGAGGGTTTGATGTTGATTGGTGAGTGAGGTTGGTGTGATGGGTGGAGAGAGGCAGGTGGCATGAGGCTGGTGAGAGTGTGTGTGTGAGAATGGGAGGCCTGGGAGAGTGTGAGGCTGGTGGGAGAGTGAGGCTGGTGTGAGAGGCCAGAGTGTGAGGCTAGTGTGAGGCCAGAGAGTGAGGCTAGAGAGAAGTAGGATGGTGAAAGAGGCCTGTGTGATGTGAGCGAAATGGGCCAGACATGTGAAACAGTGGAGAGCAAGCAGGATGTTAGAAGAGGAGGCTAGAGAGTGTGAGGCTGATGAGAGTGGGCCAGAGTGACAGTGTGAGGCTGGTGAGAGTGTGAGGCTGAAGTGAGGCGGTGTGAGGCTGGTGAGTGAGAGTGAGGTGGTGGGAGAAAATAGGATGGTGGGAGAGTGTGAGGCTGGTTTGAGTGGTGTGAGGCTGGTGTGAGTGTGTGAGGCCGTTAAGGGGGTCAAAGCTGGTGTGAGTGTGTGAGAAGGTTAAAGGTGTGAGGCTGGTGTGAGAATGTGAGGTTGGTGTGGAGAATGTAGGCTGGTGTGTTAGTGTGACGCTGGTGTGTGATAACAAAGAAGCCTGTGTGGAGACTGTGAGGCGATTGTGATGGCGTCAGCCGAGGAGAATGTGAGGCCATTGGTGATAGTGGTGAGGATGGTGAGAGGAGGTGATAGTTTGAGGCTAAAGAGTGAAGCTTGAGAGCATGAGGCTGTTGTGATAGTGCAAGTGTGTTAGAGAGTGGAGGCTTGTTAGTGTGAGACTGGTGAGAGCAGAAAGGCCAGCATTAAAGAGGTAAAAGAGTGTGAGGCTGTGTGAGTGTGAGGTTAAGCAGGAGAGGGTGGAGAGTGTGAGGCTAATGTGAGGTGGAGGCTGGTGGAGAGCTTGACACGGCGTGATGTGTGAGACTGGTGACAGTGTGAGCCATGCTACATGTGTGAGGCAACAGGAGAGTGTAACTGTTATGTTAGTGTGGGCTGGCCTGAGAGCAGAGGTCAGACAATAGTGTGAGCCAACAAACCAAAAGGATGAGGCTGGTGTGACAGTGTGAGGCTGGGGTAGAGTGTGAGGCAACAGATAAAGACGAGGCTGGTGAGCGTGTGAGGCTTGTATAGTGTAAAGGAGATGTGAGGAGACTATTTTGGAGAGTGTGAGACTGTTGGTGACAGTGTAAGTGCTGGTGTTAAGCAAAAAGAGGCTGAAAAGATAGTGTAAGGGTGTTGGGGAGAGTGTGACACTGGCTGTGAGAGTGTGAGGCTGTTGTGATAGTATGAGGCTGGTGTTAGCGTGTGAGGCTGGTGTGACAGTGTAAGTGGCAGCCAGAGAGTGTGAGACTGGCAGTGAGAGTGAGACTGCGTCGACAGCATGAGGCCAAGAGGCTGGTGACAGTGTAAGGGTAAGCAGAGAGTGACACAGAGGCCAAGATGAGGCATAGGAGTGTGAGGTTTGAGAGTGTGAGGCTGGGAAAGGACAGTGTAAGGTTGTCAGAGTGGTTGTTGTATAGTGTGACTAGTGAGTGTGGCTATTTTTGAGTGTGGTTGGTGAGAGCAGAGGCTGGTGGGAGAGTGTGAAGCTGGTGTGAGGGAAGGAGGCTGGTGGGATGGTTCTGGAGGTCAAGCCAGACAGCAAGATATTGGTGTAAGTGTGTGAGGCAGGGTGAAAACAATTAGGACAGTGAGGCTGGTGAGAGTGGCATGTTTGAGAGTGGAGGCTGGTGAGAGGAGGCTGTGAGAGCCTGGAGGCTGGAGTGTTAAGCTGTGAGGGGTAAAGGGCTGGTGTGAGGGTATTGCCAGGATATGAGGTTGGTGTAAGGGTAATGCAGTATGTGTGAGAGTTGGAGGCTGGTGTTAGAGAGGGGAGGGTAAGGTTAGATAGTGTGAGGGTTGCTGTGATAGTGTGAGTGCCTGTGTGTAAGAGCACAGGAGGTTACAGATAGTGGAGGCTGGTAGAGAGTGTGAGGCTGTTTTGAGAGTGTGAGGCTGGTGTGGGAAGGAGGAGGAGGCTGTGTGTGAGAGGCTGGTGGAGGTGAGGTTGGCTTGAGAGTTTGAGGCTGGTGAGTTTGAGGCTGTGAGGTGAGAGGTGGTATGAGAGATGTGCATGGTGTGTGAGGGTGTAAGGCTGGTGTGGAGTGTAAGAGTGTGAGGTTCGTTTGAGAGTGTGAGGCTGTAGTGAGGGATTCTGTAAGGCTGGTGGTGTGAGAAAGTGTGAGGCTGATAGCAAAGTGTGAAAGCAGAGTGTGAGGCTGGTGGGAGAGTGTGGGTGTGTGAGGCTGGTGTGTGAGGGTGAGAGGGTGTGAAGCTGGTGGAGAGCGAAAGAGTGTGAAGCTGGCAGAGCGTGAGGGTGTGAGGCTGGTGTGGAGTGAAGGGGTGATGCTGGTGAGAGTTTGAGGCTGGGTGAGGGAGCGGCTGTTGAGGAGGATAGGCTGGTGGAGAGTGGGAGAGTGTGACGCTGGAGTGAGAGTGTGATGCTGGTGTGAGACTGTCAGAGTTTGAGGCTGGTGAAGGTGAAAGAGTGAAGCTGTAATGAGAGTGTGGGGTGGGGTGAGAGGGGTGTGGGAAGCTGGTGAGGGGTGAGAGAGGTGGAGGCTGGTATGAGAGTGTGAAGGGTGGGAGGCTGGGTGAAAGTGTGAGGGGTGTGGGAGGGGTGTGAGGGGAGGGGAGGGATGATTGAGAGTGTGAGGGGTGTGAGGCTGTGTGTGAGACTGTTAGAGGGTGAGGCTGGAGAGCGAGGATGTGGGAGGTTGGTGTGAGGGTGAGAGAGGGAAGGCGGTATGAGAGTGTAAGGGGTGTGAGGTCCATGTGAGTGTGAGAAAGTGTGAGGCTGGAGGTGAAAGTGAGGGTGGAGGGTGGTGTGGAGAGTGTGAGGGTGTGAGGATGGTTTGTGTGAGGGTGTGAGTCTGGTGTGAAGGTAGGAGTGTAGCTGGGAGAGTGAGGGGTGTGAGGCTGGTGGAGACTGTTAGAGGGTGAGGCTGGTGAGAGTGAGGAGGAGGTTGGTGGAGGGTGAGAGAGTGTGAGGTTAAGGAGAGTAAGGGTGTGAGGTTCGAGTGTGAGAAAGTGTGAGGCTGGTATGAAAGTGTGAGGTGTGAGGGTGGGTGTGGAGAGTGTGAGGGGTGTGGGAGGATGGTTTGAGGTGTGAGAGGTGTGAGGCTGGTGTGAGAGTGTAGAGGTTGGTGAGGGGTGAGAGGTATGAGGCTGGTGAGGTGTGAGGTGATGCTGGTTTGAGAGTGTGAGGGTGTGAGGCTGGTGAGGGTGAGACAGTGTGAGGCTGGTGAGTGTAAGGTGTGAGGCTGGTGGGAAGGTGAGAGAGTGGAAGGTATGAGAGTGTGAGGATGTGAGGTCTGTGTGAGAGAAGGAGAGAGTGTGAGGCTGGTGAGAGGTGGAGGCTGGTGTGAGAGTTTGAGGTTGGTGGAGAGTGTGAGGCTGGTGCGAGAGTGTGAGGCTGGTGTGAGAGTTTGAGGATGGGAGAGTGTGAGTGTGTGTGAGAATGTGAGGCTGGTGTGAGAGTTTGAGGTTGGTGTGAGAGTGTGGGGCTGGTGAGAGTTTGAGAATGGTGAGAGGAAGGTGTGAGAGTGTGAGGCTGAGGCTGGTGAGATTGTGAGGTTGGTGTGAAAGTGTGAAGCTGGTGTGGAGTGTGAGAGTGTGAGGTTTGTTTGAGAGTGTGAGGCTGTTTGAGAGTGTGAGTGAAAGGCTGGTGTGAGTGTGAGAAAGTGTGAGGCTGGTGAAAGTGTGAAGGTGTGAGGTAGGTGTGAAAGTGTGAGGGTGTGAGGAATGTGTGAGAGTGTGAGGTGTGAGGCTGGTGTGAGAGAATAAGAGTGGATGCTAGTGTGAGGGTGAGAGGCTATGAGGCTGGTGGGAGGTGAGAGTGAAGCTGGTATGAGAGTGTGAGGGTGTGAGGCTGGTGTGACAGTGGAGGGGTGATGCTGGTGTGAGAGTGTGAGGGTGTGAGGCTGGTGTGAGGGTGAGACAGTGTGAGGCTTGTATGAAAGTGTAAGGGTGTGAAGCTGGTGTGAGAGTGTGAGGGTGTGTGGCTGGTGAGAGGGTGAGTCTAGTGTGAGAGTGTTAAGCGGTGAGAGTGTGAGAGTGTGAGGCTGCTATGGGAGTGTGAGGGTGTGAGGCAGGTGTAGAGTGAGGGTGTGAGGTGATGTAGAGTGTGATAGTGTGAGGCTGGTGTGAGGGGAGCGAGTGTGAGGATGGTATGAAAGTGTCAGTGTGATGGTTGTATAAAAGTGAGAGGCTGGAGTGGAGAGTCAGAGGCTGGTGTGAGAGTGTGTGGTTGGTGTGGAGAATGTGAAGGGTGAGGGTGAGAGTGTGTTTGTGTAAGGTTGGTGTGAGTGTGTGAGAGTGTGAGGGCATGAGGCTGGTGTAGGGTGAGAGAGTGTGAGGGTGGTGTAAGAGTGTTATGTGAGGCTCGTGTGAAATTTTGAGGCTGTTGTGAGAGTGTAAGGGTGTTTCCAGAGAGAGGGAGGCTGGTATGAGAGTGTGAGGCTGGTGATGGTTGTAGCTGGTGTGAGAGTGTGAGGCTGGTGAGAGTTTTGGATGTGGGAGTGTGAGGCTGTGAGACTGATGAGAGTGTGACGCTGGTGTGAGAGTGCAGTTGGAGTGGGTGAGAGTGTGAGGCGCGTTTGAGAGTGTGAGGGTGTGAGGCTGGTGGAGGGTGAGAGTGTGTGAGGGTGAAATGAGAGTGTGATAGTGTGAGACTGGTTTGAGGTGTGTGAGGGAGTAAGGCTGTGAGTGTGAGAAAGTGTGAGGCTGGTATGACAGTGTGAGGTGTGAGGATGATGAGAGTGTAAGGGTGTGAGGATGGTGTGAGAGTGTGAGGTGTGACGCTGGTGTGAGAGTGAGGGTTGTGAGGCTGGTGTGTGGGTAAGAGTTTGTGGCTGGTGAGAGTGTCAGGGGTGAGGCTGGTCTAAGAGTGTGATGGTGGAGGCTGGTGTGAGGGTGAGAGGTGCACGGTATGAGAGTGAGGGTGGGAGGATTCTGTGACAGTGTGAGGGTGTGAGGCTGGTGTGAGAGTGTGACGGTGTGAGGCTGGTGTGAGAGTCTGAGGGTGTGAGGCTGGTGTGAGAGTGTGATAGTGTGAGGCTGGTGTGAGGGTGAGTGAGTGTGAGGTTGGTATGAGAGTGTAAGGGTTTGATGGTTGTGCAAAAGTGAGAGGCTGGTGTGAGAGTGTATAGTTGCTGTGAGAGTGTGAAGGTGTGAAAGTGGGAGGATGATTGCGAGGGTGTGAGGTTGGTGTGAGAGTTTGAGGGTGGTGTGTGAGTTTGACGCTGGTGTGAGAGTGGGAGGCTGGTGTGAGAGTGTGAGGGTGTAATGCTGGTGTGAGGGGGTGTGAGGGTGTAAGGCTGGTGTGGTGTGTGAGACTGTGAGGATGGTGTGAGAGTGTGAGGGTGTAAGACTGGTGTGAGGGTGTGAGGGTGTAAAGCTGGTGTGGGAGTATGAGAGTGTGAGGCTGGTGTGAGAGTATGAGGTTGTTGTGAGTGTGAGGGGTGTGAGGCTGGTGTGAAGGTGAGAGAGTGTGAAGCTGGTATGAGAGTGTGAGGGTGTGAGGCTGGGTATGAGGTAAGAGGGGTGTAGGTTGGTGTGAGGGGTGAGAGAGTGTGAGGCTGGTATGTGAGTGTGAAGGTGTGAGGCTGGTTCGAGAGTGTGAGGGTGTGAGACTGGTGTAGGGTGAAAGAGTGTGGAGGCAGGGGTACAGTCTGAGTGTGTGAGGCTGGTGTGAGAGAGTGAAGGTGTGAGATCTGGTGTGAGTGAAAGGGTGTGAGGCTGGTGTGAGAGGGTGAGGGGGGTGAGGATGGTGTAGTGTGAGCGTGTGAGGCTAGTGAGGAGATTGAGTGTGAGGCTGTGAGAGTGTGAGGGTGTGAGGCTGGAGTGAGAGTGTGATGCTGGTGTGAGAGTGTGAGAGTGTGAGGCTGATGTGAAGGTGAGAGAGTGTGAAGCTGGTATGAGGTGAGGGTGTGAGGCTGGTGTGAGGGGTGAGAGGGTGTGAGGCTGGTGTGAGGGTGAGAGAGTGTGAGGTTGGTATGAGAGTCTGAAGGTGTGAGGCTGGTTCGAGAGTGTGAGGGTGTGAGTCTGGTGTGAAGGTGAGAGAGTGTGAAGCTGGTATAAGAGTGTGAGGGTGTGAGGCTGGTGTGAGACTGTGAGAGGGTGAGGCTGGTGTAAGCGTGCGAGGATGTGAGGTTGGTGTGAGGGCGAGAGAGTGTGAGGCTGGTATGAGAGTGTGAGGTTGGTGTGAGAGTTTGAGGATGGTGTGAGAGTGTAAGGCTGGTTTGAGTGTGAGGCTGTGAGGCTGGTGTGAGAGTGTGAGGGTGTAAGGCTGATGTGAGAGTTTGAGGCTGGTGTGAGAGTTTGAGGATGGTGTGAGAGTTTGAGGCTGGTGTGAGAGTGTGAGGCTGGTGTGAGAGTTTGAGGCTGGTGTGAGTGTGAGGCTGGTGTGAGAGTGTGAGGCTGGTGTGAGAGTTTGAGGATGGTGTGAGGTGTAAGGCTGGTTTGAGAGTGTGAGGCTGTGAGGCTGGTGTGAGAGTGTGAGGTTTGTGTGAAAGTGTGAAGCTGGTGTGGGAGTGTGAGAGTGTGAGGCTCGTTTGAGAGTGTGAGAGTGTGAGGCTGATATGAGAGTGTGAAGGCGTGAAGCTGGTGTGAGTGTGAGAAAGTGTGAGGCTGGTATGAAAATGTAAGGGTGTGACGGTGGTGTGAGAGTGTGAGGTTGTGAGGATGGTGTGAGAGTGTAAGAGTGTGAGGCTGGTGTGAGGGTGAGAGGGTGTGAATAGACTTGTAATCTGAAAAGGTTGACACATCCAGCGTATCAGTACAGGAGTGAGGGTGAAGGATGTATGAGTACATGACATGTGTGTGTGTGTGTGTGTGTGTGTGTGTGTGTGTGTGTGTGTGTAAAAGCCTGGTCTGTAGGATATAAATCCTTTGCCAGCCTAATGAGGATCTTATAAAGAGGAAAGTCAAGAACCATGGGTTTCCAAGCGGTAATAAGCAACAGTTAGAGATTGACATCTCTTTACTAATAAAATAATCACAAAAACTTAACTCTGACACCACTCATACAAGAATTAAATAAACAACACTGGAGTCAAACAATTACCTAAAACAAAACAACCAATAAAACAAAGAACAGGTATTTCCTACTGCTGCAGATGAATCTTCCTTCTAACCAGCCCTGTAGAATGTTCTGATAAAGCGGTGATCTTTTCTCAGGGGAAAGTCAGGGCAGCTTCCTCACTTGGCGCCGGCGCTGGTAGGCGATGTCTTGCCACCCATGAGAGACGCCAGGGTACGGATGGTGGATAGGGCGTGGAGGAAGTGGCGATCATATGGTAGCCGTTGCAGTTGCTGGAGTAGGTGACCCGAGTTGACGGCCGAATAGTGAAGGACTGGGGAATCAGCCCACGAGCCCCAGGAACCTGAGATGAGTACAGAACCAGAGTTGAGATAGAACCGCCTGGTGAAGTAACAGCTGTTGTGAAGGCTGGCTGGTGTCTGGCGGGTGATGAGGCAGCAGAGACATTCTCACCTCCGTCTAACCCCGTAGTGGGGCCGCGAACTATCAAACGAGCGGGGGACAACCATCCCGCTCGTTACAGCCCTTACAGTGTGTGTGCTTGTGTGTGACCTGTCATACAATGGCAACTACCCCGGGATCTCGCTGCTGTCCGTAGCTGGCAAGATTATTGCCCAAGTCCTCCTAAACAGACTTCTTCCCGAGGCAGAAAACTTCTTCCCATAGTCTCAATGTGGCTTTAGACCATCACATGGCACCTCTGAGATTGTCTCTGCTGCACACCAGATACCAGAAAAGTGAAGGAAACAACGTCGTGATTTGTACATGGCCTTCATCGATTTAACCAAGGCCTTCGACTCAATCAACAGGGAAGCCCTCTGGCGCACCCTCCTTCATTTGGGCTGCCCACCGAAATTCATCGCCACCGTGAGGCAACTCCACGATGGCCTGAACAGCAGTGCCCTGCACAATGGCACCCAGTCTGTGTTCTTCCCCATACAAACAGGGCTAAAACAAGGATGTGTACTGAAACCAACTCTCTTTTCCATTTTCTTGGGTGCCTTCCTCAACCGTGCAAGTGCCAATTTAGCCGTCGGGGTGGACATGGACAGTTGGATGAAGGATCTTTACAACATAAAAACACTCCAAGCAGGAACGAAGGTGTCGGCAGTTTCCATTATTAAACTTCAGTATGCACACGACTTCACCCTTAGCGCTCACTAGCGCGACCTACAGGAGATCCTGAACACCTGTGCAGATGCGTATGCAAACTTTGGCCTTGAGGCGAATGTACATAAGAATCAGATACTCTTTCATGCCCCTGTTTCAGCCACACCTCAACCATCCATCCAGCTCAACAGTACTACCCTCTCTAATGTTACCCACTTTAAGTATCTCGTCTCCCACGTTTCCACCACAGCGGATATCGATGAAGATATTCAACATCGGATTAGCTGTGCATCTCAAGCCTTTGGCAAACTCCGTACCCGCTTCTTAAGCTATAGGGAACTGACATTATCTACAAAGTTGCACGTATATCGAACAGTGTTCCTCCCCACCCTGCTATATGGCAGTGAGACATGTATCACATGCAAACACTGGTATTAATGATGTAGTTCTATGTGCAGAATCATGTGATATCTTCAGATTTGAAAAGTTTTCATTTTTTGCTAGGTAAATTTTAACTTGAAATCTTATGAAAATTCAGTATTCCCACCCTTTTACCAACACCACTAAATAGCTTATTTAAAGTAAAGTAAATGTATCAGATTAATTTATTAGGATGAAAATGATCCAGAATAGTGAAACGAATGATCTTGACACATTTATTAAATTTAATATTCCTTTAGAAAACAAAATCATCAAATACAAAAACCGGTTTTACTACTACGACCCGGTGTTGCTGCACACCATAGAGAACATGTCTTTCTTGCTTCTGTTTCTACTCATCACCTCCCTGCTGACCACCTGAGCTAGGATGTAGCCTTCCCTCCTCTCCTGGCTGTACACGTGACTGCTGGCCTCGCTCACTTGCTGTACACAACGCTCTATACTCTGGGTGTGCGAGGGCCAGGCAGGGGTATGCATGGGGTTGTCCAGGAAAGCTCTGACTTGAACATTGGTGAGGCTGCAGGTAAGAGGGGGCTCACTGCCAGCCTGGATGTTATCCAGATCTATGAGATCAGTGAGGGTCTTGGCACCTAGATTGACTTCAGGAGTCTTCCTGACCCTGAAGGAATCGTCACCAACTAATTCGTCATGCCCAGATCCTCTCATAAGTCTCATATCCAAGCTCTTTTTGACTGCCACTCTTCTCTCCTCCTCATCCTTACTGCAGAGCATTGTCTGCAGAACTGCCTCGGGATGAGCATACCAGGAAGAACTCCTCACAGTCTGCTCCACAATCTGAACATCCTTCCTTGGCTGACTCCTCAGGAGCTCAAGCTGGAAGAGAACATGCCTCGGACCTTCGGAGAACGATGACTTGACCTTGGTGTTGAACCAATTTGGCAAGTAGACACTCACGATGAATTGGACAATAAGTCTCAGGTTGTGAAGCTGGTTCCCTTTCAGTTTATGATGAGCGACCCAAATTCTACCAGAACCTGAGAGCCGTTGTGAGCCACCTAGAATGTGAGACTGGACCTATCTGCGGGTATTAAGTCTATCAGGCATGACCCCAGTTTTGATGGCACTGCAAATCATGTAACCATAGTACTGGTCAGTACTCAGGTCGTCAATGACAGTATGGCCAAGCTCAACGAGTGGGGCAACTGTGATTTTCAAAGCTCGGATTTATTTCTAACTCAGTGGCAGAGTCAGCATCTTGCCAAGAGGACCAGACCATCTGTTGTTTGAAAGAGATGCTTGCCATCCAGCTCCTGGATCAAGATGTCTGAGTGGCAATTCGTTGGTGTGGAGGGTCTAAAACAATGGGTGGCTACTCCAATCTTCCACTCCTATCCACTGTATGACCCCCCCTTGCCACCTTGTGTTCGTGTTGGTGCTGTCCCCTCCAATGGCCTGCAGGGTCTGGTCTACGTTCCTCTCTGGGCCAGTTCACAATGTTATCTGCCACTATCTCAGCTGGTTTCCTGATGTCATCTTTCTCTGGAGTGAAATGCCACAAATACTTCCCTCCTGGTTCACTGCAGCAGGAGTAGTGTTCCTCCTTCACCATGGCAGGGAACAACTTGTCAGAATCTCCAACTTTCATGAACACTTTAGTGTCATCCCTTCTCCCATCAAAGAACAAACAATTGATTCAATTTTCTCTTATTCCCTTATCAAACTCCTCTTCTAGGTTACTGACAAGTTTCTCCTGAGCTCTCCTTACTTTGTTATGATCTATCACCAGGTGAACATCATCAGGTGTTATCAAACATCCGTCAATCCAGGCAGCTGTTGCTATCTCTGCAGTTTCTCTGAGACCAGTGTGGTGTCGCATGCTGGCCAGAGCTTGAGGATATCTTTTCCTATTTCGAATCTTATGCCTGGAAGGTTTGGGATCATTATTTTCTGGGTTAGGGACAAAGTCACCATTCTCCTGGTCAGCACTCGGATCAGCCATGAGTAAATTAGAAACTGCAGATAAGCGGCTCACATCATCGGCCTTTTTACCTCACCCTGGGCCTTCTCAAGTCTCTTTTCCTCAGCAACTCTTCTCCTCTTCTGTCTCTCTGTGGCAGCCTCCTGTCTCTTGGACTCCCGGAATATCTTGGCTAGAAATCACAGAGCCCCTATACTGCCAGTCTTCTCTCTCTATTAGCACGACAAGTACCAGTTTGAGTCACAAGAATCTTCAGTTCACGCTTTACCAAATACAGGAGATGTGGGCCTCAGTTACAGTCACGATCGCATCCAAACTCAGGACAGAACAATTGGGCACTTGCAAGTAATTATGTCAAATAACTGAGGTCAGTTGCTTGGCAAAGCTGTCATAACTGCAAGTCCTCTCCAAGAGAATATCTCTTGCCTTTTCCCAACTGGCTAGCAGTCTCTCACTAATCTTCTTCTGACTTGTTATGACTGGAGGCTTGAACTGAGCGTTAGCTTGAGAGTGTACAATGCCAGGCAACGGTCATATCACTGGCAATAATGGCACTGTTTGTGTAAGCTCTTTGGTTCTTTTCACTGATTTGCCTGATTAAAACACCGTATCTCAAAGCATCTCTCAATGTAGGCAACTCCGACTTCAGCTCTCTCCCAGACCCAAGATAGTGACTGAGATGGCTGGATTTTGGTTCCTCCTCTGACACAAGCAGCCATCGCAAATATTATCAACTTATAAATGCATCAGAATCTGAAACAGAAAAATATTGTTAGTTGGGTTGTTAAAGAATGAAGTCAGAAAGCAATGTTCACTATTTAATTGTAATGCACTAATGCAGCTGTACGTTAGATTTTCGGTAAATTTCACGCTAAAATTTACCTAGCAAAAGGTTGCAAAATATTGAAACTGAAATTATTTTCTGTTTATATACACTAAAATCTACCAAAAAAGTGATGGGCCATTAGTTTTAGCTGATCTTCCCTCCTATGACACACCCTAATGCAAGAGGCACCTTAAGGCACTTGAAAACTTTCATCAATATAGTCTACGATCCATCCTCCGAGTTCGCTGGGAAGACAAGAGAACAAATGCTAGTATTTTCACTAACACCAACTGCAGGAGCATCGAGGCTACCATTATCCATGAACAACTATGTTGGACTGGCTATATTGCGCGCATGGACGACAGTAGACTGCCAAAGCAGCTACTATACAGTCACCTAACGAATAGTAAATGTAACACTGGAGGGCAACTGAAAAGGTATAAGGATAGTCTTAAGACAAACCGGAAAAGTTCTAAATCGACCCCCTCACCTGGGAGACGATTACTCCACACAGTAATGCTTGTAGGAGCACCATACAAGAAGATGTCAAAACTTTCGAATTAGTCCGACTGCAAACTGAGGCAGACAAGCGCCAACGCCGGAAAGACGCTGCCGCCGCCCCTCCCGCACTACTTGTGGCCGTCTACATGTGCAACATCTGTGAACGACTCTGCCGGTCCCGAATCGGCCTCTTTAGTCACCTTAAAACTCACCAATGAAGGTGACATCCCTAAAAACTCATATCACTTTCTCATAGCTGGATGATCGTCATATTCGATTCCGAGTGACAGCAAAGTCTTGCGTGTGTGTAATAATAATAAAATAATAATAAACGGTTTATTAATAAAGTTGCAGCCGGTGGCTGAAAATATACAAACTTACATTAGATTTAGACATGATGATGTAATATGCATCGAATACATTTACAGGGCTGTGCAGTACATAAATCAGGAGTTGTTTATTATTTTAACAATAGATGGGATGGTGTTGTTCTTATATCTATCGGTGCGGGCTCTTATGGGCTGATTTTTGTTGTAGTGGCGGACTGCGCGAGTTGGGTGGGGGGCTGCAGGTGGCAGGATGTGGCGATGGCGAGGGTGGTGCAGTAGTCCACGGCCAAACCTTTCCAGTGCGTGGTGGTGGAGGTCACTGAGGGATGTCATTTCCAGGGTGGAGAGAGCGTTGGTGTAGCCGGAGTATTCTTCGCCGAGCATGATTCTGCAGGCCCTTTTCTGTACCTTCTCTAGCTGGCGTTGTTGGGTGGAGTTGAGAGAAGACGACCAGGCTGGTGACGCATACGTTAGTTTGGGGAGAATAAAGGCGTTGTAGATGGTCCTCAGCTCTGGCGTGGGTGTCCCAAGTGACCTAAGTCTTCGTAGCATGTAGAGACGGTACGAGGCTGCCTTGACTATGTTATTTATATGGGCCTTCCAGTCAAGTTTGTTGTCTATAGTTACACCCAGGAGTTTGGCAGACTGCACCAGCTGGAGAGGATGGGCACCCACTGTGACTGCTGGGGCTTGCACTGGAGTGGTGGCGGTATTGATGTGCATGACAACGGTTTTGGTGTGGTTGATGGTGACCTTGTTCTCCGTAGTCCATGCCTGTAGCCTGTCCAGGGTGTGTGTGTGTGTGTGTGTGTGTGTGTGTGTGTGTGTGTGTGTGTGTGGCAAAAAAGGGTCGCCACGGGTCGGTACAAGTGATGCTGTACTGATGTCAAGGAAACTCCAACCATAAATAGTTATTTTTAGTTTATATCGCAACTTAACGTGTAGGTGTACCGTGTAGGTGTACCGTGTAGGTGTACCGTGTAGGTGTACCGTGTAGGTGTACCGTGAAGATGTACTGCGTACGTGTAGCGTGTAGGTGTACTGTGTAGGTGTAAGGAGCAGGTGTACCGTGCAGGTGTACTATGTAGGTGTACCGCGTAGGTGTAAGGTGCAGGTGTACCGTGTAGGTGTACCGTGCAGGTGTACCGTGTAAATGTACTGCATACGTGTAGCGTGTAGGTGTACTGTGTAAGTGCAAGGTGCAGGTGTACCGTGCAGGTGTACTATGTAGGTGTACCGTGTAGGTGTAAGGTGCAGGTGTACCGTGTAGGTGTAAGGGAGAACCTGGCCAATATACCGTATTACATTTGTCTGTATAAACTAACTTAAACGTTACTAAGTATTCTTGTGAAAATATTTAGTTTTTCATGTAATAAATCTCTACATTAGACAAATATACAAACCGAGACAAAGAAAAGGTATAGAATCTCAATGTAAATGAACTGCATTGAAGTGGTCATTTTGGATTTTGACGGACATACTAGATTTGAAGGAAAATTATAGGAAATTCTAAAGTGATAAATTGAGTTGTTTCCGAGGCTGAGACGTGGCTGTGAGGCGACTGAGGCGACAACATGCTGCACTTGTCTCGGTGTGTGGTAAGGGTGGCCGCTGCCTCCGTCCGGCTCAACATACAACACAAGTCACACACTCATACATTATCTCTCTTGTCATAATTCACTGATGATGTCTGAGTCACTCTTGTTATTATTGTAAAACAATTTCATCTAAATTCAGCAACTAGATAAGTATAAGTGAGGCCCAGGTGAACGAACACTGGAAGAGGAAAAGTTTGTGTTTATATTGAAGGTGTGAGGAGAATGTTCGTGTTCACCTCACTGTGTGTCGCTGTTAACCCTTTGAGTGGCAGTGGTTACTCTCAGCTGAATAAAATCTTCTGGCGTCAACCAGAATATAATACCTAAGTGCGACACTGCCCTCCAAACGGTTAACCCCTGCTCGAGGAAGATGGTCTTTGTGCTACAAACAAATCTTACACAAAAGTGTTGTAATAAAACAAGTGTTACAGCGTCAGTAATAATTTTCGTTTTGTTGGTGAGCGTTTACCAAGAGGATAATGTAAAGGAGAGTGACAAACATGGTGACATATATAGTGAGGAGGCTGGTGAGCAAAGGAGAGGACCACTTGTTTACCGTGGCGAAACAGGCCAGACAGGTGTGTCAGTAAACAGGTGTCGCTCCCTCTTCACCATCACTGGGGTGCCAAATGAAAAAACACTTTTCGCTGCTCACCTGCTACAATATTCTGCAGACAACAGCAGCTTGTTGAGCGACAGATGGACGCCGCTACACCAACGGGGGGACCAACACCTGTCAGCGGCTGTCAAAGAGGTGAAACACCTGCTGCAGAAGAGGTCGTCGTCGTCAGGAGCTTCTACCGAGGATTATCGTAGTCTGGCGGCGCTGCTTCCTACACTCTTAACCTTCCAACACCACACTAACAAGAGTCAAGAGGATGATCACAGGAAGGAAGGTCAAACACCCATCCTCCACCTCAACAGTAGGATTGATGTCAACGGCGGAGTGTTGCCCTACGTGCCCTGTGCCATAGTGCCCTTTGACCACCCACCCTCCGTCACCGCCTGCTTCGCCCACAGACTCAAGAACAACAATTCCTTCTGGATCGCTTTTCTGGGCGACTCAAAAATTAGGGCATTGTTCTATGAGTATCTTCAGCGAACCGACAGTGAATATCGGTACCTCATCCACCTTCTGGTGAGTCACTGATACTTCTGAATATTCTCACTGACTGTTTATATACAACTCTCTTTCTCTTTCTCTTTTGACATATAAATATATTTATTAATAAATATAAAAACTCATAGTTGTCATCCCTGGTGGCCGCAGAACACAACCATGAGCTACGAGGAGATGAGGAGGACCACCTTTAAGCTACACACCGACATGGAGGCCGCCACACCTGTACACCCGCGCCTCCGTGTCTCCTTCAGGTCTGGCGGGAGTGTTTACTGATGTTGGGATGGTGCCTCATGGTTACTGAGTGATGTGAAGATTATCCTGGGAATGTTTTAATGGTTAATTTTACAATATGTATCATATATGTGATGTTCTAATGGTTACTGGGAAATGTTTCTTAAATGTGATGTTTACGCTGTTTATAATCATTATTTGCATAAGTTTTCTTATGTGTTGGGTTTGTCCTACTTAACATCTTTTGTGATGTTTAATTATGTTGAAATAGTGTTTCTAATATATTTTTTACTCCCTGTTTTTTAGTGCGTGACCCTCATGACTCACAGCTTTACTGTTAGCACTGCTTCTGCTGCTGTTCTCCACTGTCTGCTGTTAACTACTTCCTGCAGCTGGTCTAAGAATAATTCATTGTTGATAGTCTCAGCTGTACGAGTGGTAGCTGTTACTGTTAGCTACTGTCACTCTATTCCCTGCCTGACTGTCGCCGACTTATTGAGATTATTTCAGTTATTTCTCAAGTTGATGCTGATGTTATCTCTTCTGTAGTTAGCACTGTTGTTGTTACCACCGTTGTTGGTGTTGGTGTCAAAGACACAGCCGTCAGTAATTGGG
This sequence comes from Homarus americanus, assembly GCF_018991925.1. Classification (NCBI taxonomy): domain Eukaryota; kingdom Metazoa; phylum Arthropoda; class Malacostraca; order Decapoda; family Nephropidae; genus Homarus; species Homarus americanus. The sequence goes on from NW_024739489.1 coordinate 23,477, forward strand.
TCACAGTTTCAGGACGTTCATGGAGGTAACGCCGTCCAAGGTTCAAGAGACCAAGGAACTGAGACAACTAAGTCGGTGGGCCAGGGGGGAGGACCCGCTCCCTCACATCCTTATAATAGGTAAGACTTTAAAACCATGATATTATAAGGTAGACTCTTTTGTAAGACCTGCAGGTAGGGGGCGGGCGAGCGCTCGTCTGGCGTAGCTTCAGTTGCTGTCTGAATAAGCAGGTGTGATAATATTGTCTCCGTATTCTGTTTTAAACATGAAAAATATTTACACACTAAGTAAAATCATGATAGATATTTATTGTCTTGTGTACTGTACAATAATGTACTGTACATATTTTGTGTGAGAACAAAAAGGAGTACACACCCGTTTATTGATGTTAAACCAAACCTAATAAAATCTAACGTAATTCACCAATCGCGCCCAAGCTTATCGAAGAGATAGCATCTGAAAATCGACTTAATGCTCTTAATTTGTCTTTATATAGTATGTATATAATGAAATTAGATATTTTTTTGTCATATGTGTACAAGTGTATAGCAACATGGTTAGTTTATCATTATTCTTATCTTACCATTTTAAACATCTCAATGACGGCAGATTGTCTCACACCCACCATAAGGTACATCTGTCCTCAGGCAACACCAGGTATAACACTGATTGATGTATAATTGGAGAGAGTAAGACAGATGAGAGATAGGGTGTATTATACTCGTCCACTTCCTCAGGCTACACGTCGTGGATGATACTACATATGAGTTACACCTCCGACGTGATGGAGGTCGTGAGAGAGATGCATCAACAGGTCGTCCCTCTCCTACACCAGGTCAGTAAGTCCTTTTGGTCGCTCCCTCACCTCCTCATCCTCACCATTATCTTTAAATGTCTTTTCCTTCAATACACTTTTTCTCGAACTTGAATTAACCAATTCACTATGTCACCTTTTCATCCATTCCTTTTCAATCAATCTTTTCATTTTTATCTTTTGTATGTCTCTCGTTTAGACATGAAATTATAACAGGTTGAAACACAACTGGCACTGTACTATACATCTCTCCCTTCAGTCTGGTAATTATCAGTTAACCAGTAGGGTATTTATGAATTTCATCTTAATAACTATAAAATTGTTTGCGTTTTACGGCAAATCATTCAGGATACGGTGGTACAACTACAACTGTCTCACACTGGATTAGTCACACACTGTCTTCTTAGGAGTTCGACTTTGGAAGGCAAACTCAGTGTATTGGTACCCCGCCACGGTAACCACAGACACAAAGTTCCGTGAAAATTATTTTGATTTCAGATCGCTCAGAGGACACGGGTGTTGGTGGTGTCTCAGGGTCGCTACAGGGAGCACAGTCTTACTGGAACACTCTACAACAAGGCGTCACTCTTAGGGGATGCCACCTTCGATTGGAGCGAGATGCTGTTCCAATATTATCTCCGTCAGTATAAAGACCACCACCTTTCTCCTGACACGCCCCACGTCTCCTACTCCTTTACAACACCCATTACTGGGTCTTTACAACAACACTTCCCCGTCCCCCAGGGTCCTACGACCAACACTGTGAGACCAAAAACAACCAGGACCAACAGAGACCATTTGGACCCCAGAGTGACAGGTGGTGGAGTATGGTGGTGGGACACTGGTGTGCCGCTCAATCTGGCGGGGATCAGTGAGTGTGAAGAACTGTACCGTCGAGGGCTGGTGGACAGCTCCGTGTACACCAGTGAACACCTTGGGTGTACAGACAACCATCACGTAGGAGAGGACGTGCTGTCTGACCAAATAACCATGCTGCTTAACCTTATGTGTAACTCGATCATGCAGCAACATACAAATGTTTGTTGTCACTGAAGAGGTATTCGATCTAGGTCATAGCCTCAAGCTGCACTGCCTGCCACCGTTAATGATTCACATTGACCCAGATAAGGAGCAACAAATGTTATCACTATTCTAATGAAAACGATTTACTTTCATACAACTAAAAAAATGTATTGTAAAAACTTAGGAGGAAGTTAATAAACTTTGGAAGAAACGACCTTTTATCATTACTATCATCGTTATTATTATTATTATTATTCAGTGGTGTCAGGTACCCTCTACTCCTCTACTCACCTTTAAGCAATACTCGTCATAAAAATAATTGATTCAATTAAAATTATGACGCTTATGTAAAAAGTAATTAAGTGTTAACATTAAGATATGGGAACGCTTTTTGTTAACATTATGATATGAGAACGTGATAGCCTGTCAGAGGTTAACATCAGATTTTTGGAACACTATTTACTGACGAATGAAGTAATCAACATTATAATAAATCCGGAGACATACAATTAGATTTTTGCTTGAAGAATAACAGAGAAGCGTCCATATTCGTGTGTGTGTGTGTGTGTGTGTGGGTGTGTGTGTGTATAATAACAATAATAATAATAAACGGATTATTGAAAAAGTTATGCAGCCCGAAGGCTTAAAATATACATTGGACATAAATTACTTATTTCATACATTGGTGGTTTAACAAAGGCCTTCATTAGAGAAAGGTAAAAGAACATACAGTGAACATACAGATTAATGTAAGTTTTGAACAGCAAACACGTAGTGTAGTAACTCCCTCCCTGATGGTGTTAGAAGGGACATCAGGTGGTGTAGTAATTCCCTCACAGAAGGTGTCACGAGGGGCCTGACTTAGTGTAGAAATTCCCTCATAGATGGTGTTATGTTGGACCTGACGTGGTGTAGTAATTCCCTCACAAATGGTGTTATGAGGGGCCTCACGTGATGTAGTAACTCCTTCACAGATGGTGTTATGAGGGGGCATCACGTGGTGTAGTAATTCCCTCACAGATTGCGTTAAATGAGTGAGGCCTTCCTATCGTGGACGGATTAACACAGCGCTAGTTGTTGTTGGGTCTCACTGGGTATCTGGGACCTCACTGTGTGAAGGTTAACATGGGTATGACTCCACAGTTAACGTCGAGTTTTTTTCTTTGATTTACGCACTATTCACCACTGTTCATCTCTATTCAACACTGGTTCCATTCCTTTGATAAATGAAATTGCAACTTCTGGTGGGAACTTGTTGATATTTCGGTGGGAAGGAGGGGTTCAGGGTAGGGACTGTTATGGGCCAACTTAACAGGTGACCTGGCTGCTCCCAGAGTAGCGCCAGGTTCGACTTGACCCTTTGTAAAGGCCTGGGACTTAGGGATATGAATCCCTTGCCAGCCTAAGTCGGATCTTATATAAATGAAAATGAACAACCATGGTTTTCTGAGGGAAAACAAACAACGGTTCGAGATTGACATCTCTTTACTATGAAAATAATACAAAACTCTGACACCACTCACACAAATATCAAATAACAATTACGGGAGTCAAACAGATAAAGGAGTCAAACAATAAAGAGAATTAAACAATTACTAGAGTCAAACAATTATGGGAGTCAACAATATTTCTTAAGGCGGTGACCCGGTGGACGGTTCCGTAAAGCAGTGATCAGCTCTCGGGGTGGGAAAGGTTAAGGCACCTTCCTCATTTCGCGCCGACGGGCGATGTCTTGCTACACAGGTGAGACGCCCGGGCACAGACGGTGGAGGGGGCGTGGAGGAAGTAGCGATGACGTGGCAGCCGCGGTAGAAGCTGGAGCAAGTGTCCGGAGATTGAGAGCCGTGTAGTAAAGGTCTGGGGAATCAGCCCACGCGTCCAGGACCTCAGATGAGAACTCAACCAGAATTTGAACGAACAGCTGGGTGCAAGTACAGCTGTGTTGACGACTGGGTAGTAGGGTGTGTCATACGGAGGCGAATTTTTTTTTTTTTGAGTTTGAAAAATCGGCCCATGGTATTAATGATGTAGTTCTATGTGCAGAATCATGTGATATCTTCAGATTTGAAAAGTGTTCATTTTTTGCTAGGTAAATTTTAACTTGAAATCTTATGAAAATTCAGTATTCCCACCCTTTTACCAACACCACTAAATAGCTTATTTAAAGTAAAGTAAATGTATCAAGTTAATTTATTAGGATGAAAATGATCCAGAATAGTGAAACGAATGATCTTGACACATTTATTAAATTTAATATTCCTTTAGAAAACAAAATCATCAAATACAAAAACCGGATTTACTACTACGACCCGGTGTTGCTGCACACCATAGAGAACATGTCTTTCTTGCTTCTGTTTCTACTCATCACCTCCCTGCTGACCACCTAAGCTCGGATGTAGCCTTCCCTCCTCTCCTGGCTGTACACGTGACTGCTGGCCTCGCTCACTTGCTGTACACAACGCTCTATACTCTGGGTGTGCGAGGGCCAGGCAGGGACATGCATGGGGTTGTCCAGGAAAGCTCTGACTTGAACATTGGTGAGGCTGCAGGTAAGAGGGGCTCACTGCCAGCCTGGATGTTATCCAGATCTATGAGATCAGTGAGGGTCTTGGCACCTAGATTGACTTCAGGAGTCTTCCTGACCCTGAAGGAATCATCACCAACTGATTCGTCATGCCCAGATCCTCTCATAAGTCTCATATCCAAGATCTTTTTGACTGCCACTCTTCTCTCCTCCTCATCCTTACTGCAGAGCATTGTCTGCAGAACTGCCTCGGGATGAGCATACCAGGAAGATCTCCTCACAGTCTGCTCCACAATCTGAACAACCTTCCTTGGCTGACTCCTCAGGAGCTCAAGCTGGAAGAGAACATGCCTCGGACCTTCAGAGAACGATGACTTGACCTTGGTGTTGAACCAATTTGGCAAGTAGACACGATGAATTGGACAATAAGTCTCAGGTTGTGAAGCTGGTTCCCTTTCAGTTTATGATGAGCGACCCAAATTCTGCAGAACCTGAGAGCCGTTGTGAGCCACCTAGAATGTGAGATTGGACCTATCTGCAGGTAAGCAAGTCTATCAGGCATAACCCCAGTTTTGATGGCACTGCAAATCATGTAACTATAGTACTGGTCAGTACTCAGGTCGTCAATGACAGTATGTGCAAGCTCAACGAGTGGAGGGCCAACTGTGATTTTTTCAAAGCTCGGATTTATTTCTAACTCAGTGGCAGAGTCCAGCATCTTGCCAAGAGGACCAGACCATCTGTTGTTTGAAAGAGTCTTGCCATCCAGCTCCTGGATCAGATGTCTGAGTGGCAACTCGTTGGTGTGGAGGTCACAAACAATCCAGACCATCTTCCTCCCAATCTTCCGCTCTATCAACTGTATGACCACCCCTTGCCACCCTGTGTTCGTGTTGGTGCTGTCCCCTCCAATGGCCTGCAGGGTCTGGTCTACGTTCCTCTCTCTGAGCCAGTTCACAATGTTATCTGCCACTATCTCAGCTGGTTTCCTGATGTAATCTTTGTCTGGAGTGAAATGCCACAAATACTTCCCTCCTGGTTCACTGCAGCAGGAGTAGTGTTCCTCCTTCACAATGGCAGGGAACAACTTGTCATAATCTCCAACTTTCATGAACACTTTAGTGTCATCCCTTCTCCCATCAAAGAACAAAAAATTGATTCCATTTTCTCTTAACCCCTTATCAAACTCCTCTTCTAGGTTACTGACAAGTTTCTCCTGAGCTCTCCTTACTTTGTTATGATCTATCACCAGGTGAACATCATCAGGTGTTATCAAACCACCGTCAACCCAGGCAGCTGTTGCTATCTCTGCAGTTTCTCTGAGACCAGTGTGGTGTCGCATGCTGGCCAGAGCTATGCTCGGGATATCTTTCCTATTTCGAATCTTATGCCTGGAAGGTTTGGGATCATTATTTTCTGGGTTAGGGACAAAGTCACCATTCTCCTGGTCAGCACTCGGATCAGCCATGGGGAAGTCATTAAACTCTGAATCAGCTTGACTCCAATCATGGCCTTTTTTACCTCACCCTGGGCCTTCTCAAGTCTCTTTTCCTCGGCAACTCTTCTCCTCTTCTGTCTCTCTGTGGCAGCCTCCTGTCTCTTGGACTCCGGAATATCTTGGCTAGAAATCATGAGAGCCCCTATACTGCCAGTCTTCTCTCTCTGTGCTTTGACAAATGCCAGTTCGATCACAGGAATCTTCAGTTCACGCTTGCAAATACAGGAGATGTGGGCCTCGGATTTACAGTCACGATCGCATCCAAACTCAGGACAGAGAACAATTGGGCACTTGCAAGTAATTATGTTAAATAACTGGTCCAGTTGCTTGGCAAAGCTGTCCTGTCCTTAACTGCAAGTTTTCCTCTCCCAAGAGAGATATCTCTTGCCTTTTCCCAACTGGCTAGCAGTCTCTCACTAATCTTCTTCTGACTTGTTATGACTGGAGGCTTGAACTGAGCGTTAGCCAGAGTGTACTGTGCCAAGACAGCTTTGGTCATATCACTGGCAATGTCTTTGTTTGTGTAAGTTCTTTGGTTCTTTTCACTGATTTGCCTCATTAAAACACCGTATCTCAAAGCATCTCTCAATGTAGGCAACTCCGACTTCAGGAGCTCTCTCCCAGACCCAAGATAGTGACTGAGATGGCTGGATTTTTGGTTCCTCGTCCTGACACAAGCAGCCATCGCAAATATTATTAACTTATAAATGCATCAGAATCTGAAACAGAAAAAAATATTGTTAGTTGGGTTGTTAAAGAATGAAGTCAGAAAGCAATGTTCACTATTTAATTGTAATGCATTAATGCAGCTGTACGTTAGATTTTCGATAAATTTCACGCTAAAATTTACCTAGCAAAAGGTCGCAAAATATTGAAACTGAAATTATTTTCTTGTTTATACACACTAAAATCTACCAAAAAAGTGATGGGCCATTAGTTTTAGCTGATCTTCCCTCCTATGACACACCCTACTGGGTAGTGTCTGATGTGTGTTGATGACGCAATGACATTCTCACCTCCGTCTACCCCACCAAGTGGGGGACGCGAACAAGCAAACGAGCGGCAGGCAACCATCCTGCTAGTTACAGCCCTGACACCCTTTAGTGGTCAAGGATGAAGTATGTGCATGTGTGAGTGTGTGTGTATGGTGGGCTGGCATTAAGGGTCACTACGGGTCTGTACAATTGATGTTGTGTGTTAAGGAAACTCCCACCTCACAGAGTTGTTTTCAGCTTATAGTGCAATTTAGTGTGTAGATGTACCGTGTAGATGTACCGTGTAGATGTACCATGTAGGTGTAGCATGCAGGTGTAGCGTGTAGGTGTCCCGTGTAGGTGTACTGTGTAGATGTACCGTATACGTGTATCGTGTAGGTGTACCACGTAGGTGTAAAGTACAGGTGTAAAGTGCAGGTTTACCGTATAGGTGTAGTGTGTAGGTGTAAGGTGCAGGTGTACCATGTAGGTGCAAGGTGTAGATATACCGTGTAGGTGTACAGCATAGGTGTACCGTGTAGGTGTACAGTGTAGATTCATCGTGTATGTGTAGCGTGCAGATGTAGCGTGTAGGTTCACCGTGTAGGTGTACCGTCTAGGTGTACCGCGTAGGTGTAAAGTGTGGGTGTAACGTGTAGGTGTACCGTGTAGGTGTAAGGTGCAGGGGTACCGTTTGTGTGTACAGGTGTAAGGAACAGGTGTACTGTGCAGGTGTACCGTGTAGGTTTACAGTGTAGGTGTACCATGTCGCAGTACCGTGTAGGTTTATAGTGTAGGTGTACCATGTCGCTGTACCGTGTAGGTGTACCGTGAGGGTGTACCATGTAGGTGTAAGGTGTAGGTTTACCGTGTAGGTGTAATGTCCAGGAGTACCGTGTAGGTGTACCGTGTAGGTGCAAGGGAGAACCTGGCCAATATACAGTATTACACTTGTCTGTATAAACTAAATTAAACGTTACTAAGTATTCTTGTGTAAATAATCTCGTTTTTCATGTCAGAAATCTCTACATTAGACAAATGTACAACCCGAAACAAACAAAAGCTACATAAAATCGAATTAAATTAACTGCATTAATGTGATCATTTTGGATTTTGACGGTAATACTGGATTTGAAACAAAATTCCGGAAATTCTAAGTTGATAAAATGAGGTGTTTCCGAGGCTGAGACGTGGCTGTGAGGCGTCAACATGCTGCACTACTCTCGGTGTGTGGTGATGGTGGCCGCTGCTGCACGATACCTCCGTCCGGCTCAACATACAACACTATTCACACACTCATACATTATCTCTTGCGTAATAATTCACTGATGATATCTGAATCACTCTTGTCATTATTGGATAACAAGTGCATCAACATTCAGCCACAAGCTAAGTATAAGTGAGGCCCAGGTGAACGAACACTGGAAGAGGAAAAATTGTTGTTTATATTGAAGGTGTGAGGAGAAGGTTCGTGTTCACCTCACTGTGTGTCGCTGCAAAAAAAAAAAGAAAAAAAAAGCTTTTTGTCGCTGTTAACCCATTGAGTGGCAGTGGTTACTCTTAGATGAATAAAATCTTCTGGTGTCAACCAGAATATAATACCTAAGTGCGACACTGCCCATTAAACGGTTTACCCCTGCTCGAGGAAGATGGTCTTTGTGCTACGATCAAATCTTATACAAAAGTGTTGTAATAAAACAAGTGTTACAGCGTCAGTAAAATTTTTCGTTTTGTTGGTGAGCGTTTACCAAGAGGATAATGTTAAGGAGAGTGACAAAGATGGTGACAAGTATAGTGAGGAGGGTGGTGAGCAGAGGAGAGGACCACTTGTTTACCGTGGAGAGACAGGCCAGACAGGTGTGTCAGTAAACAGGTGTCGCTCCCTCTTCAGCAGCACTGGTGTGCCAGATGACAAACACTTGTCGCTGCTCACCTGCTACAATATCCTGCAGACAACAGGAGCTTGACGAGCGATAGGTGGACGCCGCTACACCCCCGGGGGGGTGGGGGGGGACCAACACCTGTCAGCGGATGAAAAAGGGTTGAGACACCTGCTGCAGAATAGGTCGTCGTCGTCGGGAGCTTCCACCGAGGATTACCGCAGTCTGGCGTTTCTGCTACCTACACTCTTAACCTTTCAACACCACACTAACAAGAGTCAAGAGGATGACCACAGGAAGGAAGGTCAAACACCCATCCTCCGCCACACCAGTAGGATTGATGCTAACGGCGGAGTGTTGCCCTACGTGCCCTGTGCCATAGTGCCCGTTGATCACCCGCCCTCCGTCACTGGCTGCTTCGCCGACCGACTCAAAAACAACAACCCCCTCTGGATCGTGTTCATGGGCGACTCAAAAGTCAGGGAATTATTTTATGAGTTCCTTATGAGAACCGATAGTGAGTATTACTACATGATTCACTTCATGGTGAGTAATGAAATTCTAATTTCTCCTGTGAACACTATTTCAGATTCCAGGGGATCCCAAGAATACAACTTAAAAAAAATTATCTCTTATGTTCAGGCGTCCTAATTCAATTAAATGAATTTTTGAGGGACACGACTGCAAAACTGTTTCAATATCAATATATTCCATCGGTGTCGCCTAGAATTGTCAACACGATATTTCGATTTAATAGCTGCTGATCTTATCCCAACTTGGTGTGTTGATATATTATATGAAGATCTCAAGCGAATTAAAAAAAAAAAAATGTGTCTTTTAAGTTCAAAGTTACGACTGCTCTTGAACGATGCTGGGAACGTGACCACCTTTACTGGCAATTTATCTGAATATTATCACAAGTTCTGAATAATTTTTACGTGTTATGTCAGTGTTCATGGTACTTGTTATAATGTAAGAACAACTTCATTTCATTGGTAAGTATCACGAGTAAAATACATAATTAGTCAGACCTATAGTAGCAAATTATCCAGATAAAATCATTTGTTTACTTTGAATTCCTATCTATACAAATTAAAACTGAGTATTGGATTTCTAAACAACTGATTTTTCTCCATATAAATAGGTTAAAAGTTGACAGTTACTTAGTGCAGAAAGTGACCCAGAGTTCTGTACTTACCTGTACTAGATGAAAGAGTAAGTGTTATATGTGGGTAATAACGGTGTTGAAGTTTATTACTGGCGTTGCTGTGAGAGTTAGCTGTTCTCCCTTATTTTGTGAATCTTAAATAATATTGCCGTACACACACACACACACACACACACACGATAATAATAAATAATGGTCGCCCCTCGTGTAACGAGGATGGCCGGCCCAAGGGCCACCTAGGCGTGAGTTTGTTTAAGGTGAAGAAGCTGTCGCCAACACAACAACTACACCCCAAGTTAACGAGTTGCATTACCCAATGTTAAGGAATAGTCCGAGAAAACCGGACAACTCGCTAACTGCACTGCACTGGCTAACCATTACCTCGATATACGATCCGCAAATTGATTAACATCTAGGTCCCCAATTACTGCTGGGTAGACAGAGGCAAATGGCGTAAAGAAATTTGCTCATAGTTTCACCCTGCCCGAGGATCGAACTCGGGTCCACTCACTTGTGAGGCGAGAATGCTGACCATTACACCACAGGTCGCCACAATGCTAATTATTACACCACAGACACACACACACAAACACACCAGATATTCAAACAGAATTTTTTTTTAATAGTAGAGGAGTTTGTTAATCTCTCTCTCTCTTCCAGGACAAGGCGGAGTCGTGGGAGAAGGTGAAGGAAAATCACTTAGAGACTAAGATGAAGGAGGACATGGAAGCCACGACAGAGGCTGCACTCCACCTGCGCATCACCTTCAGGTCTGTATCACCTAACCTAACCTTCCCGGGGTATCGAGTGATTGAGTTTGACATTTCAGTAAAATCGTCAAAAAAGCTTACATTTAGCTTTGCTTGTACATAGACAACGCAGGTATACAGTTCAACATGTTCTTTCACCTACTCTCTTCCTAATTCTATACATTCTTACGCTGGTGATTCTACTCTTCACTAAATCTTCACATTTTTCCCTTCCCTCTATTTCTCAAACTAGATCTGTTTCTAGAGCTGATATCATTTCATCTATCAATGCGGATCTGTGCAGCATCTCCGAATGGGGAGGTAGAAACTTGGTTAAATTCATTAGTAATAAAACACAGTATTTACCAATTACACTTTCCAAATTAGATGATCTCCCACCAATCACATTTCAGGACGCAATCATTCTACCAAATTCTAAAATAGACATGCTAGGCCTCACCATTAATTCTAATATGTCATGGAAGCCACACATCCACAACATTACTAAAGCTGCCTCCTGAAAACTGGGAACATTGTATAGATGCCGTAGCTACCTCACTCCTGAGCAGTTGCTTCAAGTTTATAATGGATTCATTCGTCCTAACTTGGAGTACTGCTCTCATATCTGGGGTGGCTCTTCTATTGCCCAACTGTTAAATAGGGTGGAATCAAAGGCATTTCTTCTTATTAACTTTCCTCCTTTAGTTGATAATCTCTCTTCCTTTTCTCTTTGCCGCAATGTTGCTTCACTCTCTCTCTTTTACAGGTACTTTATCGGGCAATGTTCGGTGGATTTGACATCCTGTATACTGCCGGCAAGGCCATGGGCTAGTAACACTCGTCTTGCCAGCGGTGCCCACCGTTTCTGTGTGAATGTCGGTCACACTAGAATAACCCGTTATAGTACAGTACACCCTTCTTTCCACACACAGCCAAACTGTGGAATGCTCTGCCTTCTTCTGTGTTTCCATACTCATACAATCTGTCACTTCAATAAGATGGTTGTCCGGCATCTTCGTGGTGTAGATTAATAGTCTTTTTCTTTTCTATTTTTAATTTCTTTTTACTCTTATTTTTTCTCCCCCTAGGCCCCATTATGGGTTGATGACCTGTGCCCGGGTGGGCTATTCCCCGTAAAAAAGAAAAAAAATATATAAATAATACAAATAATTCGGACTCTTCTCTAATCCGAATGCGTCCCAACCAACTCTTAATGGCACTAATTACAAAGGTTCGGTGAGAATAAGTTAATGTTTCAGTTGCTGTATTTTGTATCGAATGGAAATAATGGGTAAAGGTAGAATGGTGTGCGGAAGAGAACCTTAATGGGTGTGGATTAACTGTGTGGAATAGAACCATAATGGTTGTGGATTAACTGTGTGGAATAGAACTAAAATGGGTGTGGATTAACTGAGTGGAGTAGAACCATAATGGTTGCGGATTGTGTGGAATAAACCATAATGGATGTGGATTAACTGTGTGGAATAAACCATAATGGGTGTGGATTAACTGAGTGGAGTAGAACCATAATGGCTGCGGATTAACTGTGTGTGGAATAAACCATAAAAGGTGTGGATTAACTGTGTGTGTGGAATAGAACCATAATGGTTGTGGATTAACTGTGTGGAATAGAACTATAATGGGTGTGGATTAACTGTGTGGAATAGGTGGTGGTTTAGAAGAATATTGTTCAAGCCACCCGTTGTTCTGGGACGATTATTGACAGACTAGAAGTAATACGTCTTCCTCGTTGTGTCTCTCTCTCTCTCTCTCTCTCTCTCTCTCTCTCTCCACATAACAGTATCAATAAATACCATTGTCTCTTTTCAGTTCCAAGTCCTTCAGTGCGTTGCCCAAAGATTATAACGCCATCATTGCACTAACGACAGATGGCCAGGTGGGTGAGTTGTGAGTCGTGGTATGGGTTATAGTTGTGGGTTGTGGGTCGTGGTGTGGGTTGTGGGTCGTGGTGTGGGTTGTGGGTCGTGATGTGGGTTGTGGGTTATAGTGTGGGTTGTGGGTTGTGGTGTGGGTTGTGGGTCGTGGTGTGGGTTGTGGTTTTGTGGGTCGTAATTGTTGGTTGTGGGTCGTATTGTGGGTTATAGTGTGGACTGTGGGACGTGGTGTGGGTTGTGGGTCGTGTTTTGGGTTGTGGGAAGTGGTGTGGGTTTTGGGTCGTGGTGTGGGTTGTGGGTTATAGTATGGATTGAGGCTGTTGTGAGGGTGTGAGGCTGGCGTGAGAGCGTGAGGCTGTTGTAAGAGTGAGAGGCTGGTGTGAAAGTTTGAGGCTGTTGTGATGTTGGTAGGCTGGTGTGAGAGTATGAGGGTGTGAGGCTGGTTTGAGAGTGTGAGGCAGGTGTAAGAGTGTGAGGGTGTGAGCCTGCTGTGAGAATGTGAGAATGGTGTGAGAGTGTAAGGCTGGTGTGAGGGTGTGAGGCTATTTTGAGGGTGTGAGGCTGGTGTGAGAATGTGAGGCTGATGTGTGGGTGTGAGGCTCGTGTGAGAGTGTGAGCCTGTTGTGAGAGTGTAAGGCTGGTGTGAGTGTGTGAGGCTGTTGTGAGAGTGTGAGGCTGGGTAGATTGTGATGCTGTTGTGAGGGGTGTGAGGGCTGGTGTGAGGGTATGAGGCTGGTGTGAGAGCGTGAGGCTGTTGTAAGAGAGTAAGGCTGTTGTGATAAAGTGAGGCTGGTGTGAGAGTGTGAGCGTGGTGTGAGAGTGTGAAGCTGGTATGAGGGTGTGAGGCTGGTGTGAGAGCGTGAGGGTGCTGTGAGAGGTGTGAGGCTGGTGTGACAGTGTGAAGCTGGTGTGAGGGTGTGGGGCTGCTGTGAGAGCGTGAGGCTGTTGTAAGAGTGTGATCATGGTGTGAGAGTGTGAGGCTGTTGTGATGGTGTAAGGCTTGTGTGAGAGTGTGAGGCTGGTGTGGGGTGTGGGGTTGGTTTGAGAGTGTGAGGCTGGTGTGAGAGTGTGAGGCTGGTGTGAGGTGTGAGGCTGTTGTGATAAAGGTGAGGCTGGTGTGAGAGTGTGCGCCTGGGGAGAGTGTGAAGCTGGTGTGAGGGTGTGAGGCTGGTGTGAGAACGTGAGGCTGTTGTGATAGTGGTAGGCTGATGAGAGAGTGTGAGGTGTGGGGCTGCTGTGAGAATGAGAATGGTGTGAGTGTGAGGCTGTTGATGATGGGGTGTGAGGCTGGTGTGGGGTGTGAGGCTGTTGTGAGGGTGTGAGGCTGGTGTGAGTGTATGGCTGGTGTGAGTGCAGGCTGGTGTGAGGGTGTAAGGCTGTTGTGTGAGGCTGTTGTGGAGGGTGTGAAGGCTGGGTGAGTGTGTGCCTGTTGTAAGAGTGTGGAGTCTGGTGTGAGAGTGTGAGGCTGGTGTGAGAGTGTGAGGGCTGGTGTGAGGGCGTGGGGCTGCTGTGAGGTGTGGGGCTGGTGTGAGGGGTGTGAGGCTGTTGCAGGGAGGTGAGGGCTGGTGTGATGGTGTGAGGCTGTTGTAGAGTGTGAGGCTGGTGTGAGAGCGTGAGGCTGGTGTGAGACGTGAGGCTGTCGTGAGGTGTGAGGCTGGTGTAGAGTTTGGAGTCTGGTGTGACGGTGTGAGGCTGGTGTGAGATGGTGAGGCTTGTGGAAGGTGTGGGGCTGGTGTGAGGGGTGTGGAGGCTGGTGTGAGAGTGTGAGAGTGTGAGAGTGTGGGGCTGGTGTGAGATGTGGGCTGCTGAGAGGGGTGTGAGGCGTGGGGGTGTGATGTGTGGGGGTGTGAGGCTGGTGTGAGGGTGTGGGGGCTGGTGTGAGGTGTGTGGGGTGTGGGGGCAGGTGTGAGTGTGTGGGTGTGGAGGCTTGTTTGAGAGTGTGAGGCTGTTGTGAGGGTGTAAGGCTGGTGTGAGGTTGAGAGAGTGTGGGGCTGGTGTGAGTGTGAGGTGTGTGAGGTGGTAGGCTGGTGTGAGGTTGAGTGTGTGAGGGGCTGGTATGAGGGTGAGAGTGTGAGGCTGGTGGGAGTGTGAGAGTGTGGGGTGTTGGGCTGGTGTGAGGTGAGGTGTGTGGGGGCTGGTGTGAGGTGTGAGGCTGGGTGAGAGTGTGAGGGGTGTGGGGCTGGTTGGGGTGAGAGAGTGTGAGGCTGGTGTGAGAGGGGTGAGGTGTGTGTGAGGCTGGTGTGAGTGTGAGGTTGTGGGGCTGGTTGAGGGTGAGAGAGTGTGAGGCTGGTGTGAGAGGGTGAGGGTGTGAGGCTGGTATGGGGAGGGTTAGGGTGTGAAGCTGGTGTGAGAGTGTGAGGGTGTGAGGCTGGTGTGTGAGTGTGAAGGTGTGAGGTGTGAGGCTGGTGTGAGGTGTGGGGCTGGTGTGAGGTGTGAGGCTGGTGTGAGGTGTGGGGCTTGTGTGTGAGTGTGAGGTGTGGGGGTGTGGGCTGGTGTGAGTGTGGGGCTGGTGTGAGTGTGGGGCTGGTGTGGTGTGTGGGGGCAGGTGTGGGGGTGTGGGGGCAGGTGTGAGGTGTGGGGCTGGTGTGAGAGTGTGGGGCTGGTGTGAGGTGTGAGGCTTGTGTGTGAGTGTGAGGGTGTGGGTGTGTGGGGCTGGTGTGAGAGTGTGGGGCTGGTGTGAGAGTGTGAGGCTGGTGTGGGGTGTGGGGCTGGTGTGAGGATGTAGAGGCTGGTGTGAGGGTGTGGGGCTGGTGAGAGTGTGAGGCTGGTGTGAGGGTGTGAGGTGTGAGTTTGATGCTGTGTGGGGGCTGGTGTGAGGTGTGGGGTGGTTGGGGAGAGAGTGTGAAGCTGTTGAGGTGTGAGGGGTGTGGGGGCTGGTGTGTGAGTGTGGGGGTGTGAGGGGTGTGGGGCTGGTGTGAGAGTGTGGGGCTGGTGTGAGGTGTGGGGGCTGGTGTGAGGGGTGTGAGGCTGGTGTGAGGGTGTGGGGCTGATGTGAGAGTGTGGGGCTGGTGTGAGAGTGTGAAGGTGTGAGGCTGGTGTAGAGTGTGGTGAGACTGGTGTGAGGGCGTGTGGGTGTGGGGGCTGTGTGAGGTGTGGGGTGTAGGCTGGTGTGAGAGTGTGAGGCTGGTGTGAAAGTGTGAAGGTTTGAGGCTGGTGTCTGTGTGTGGCTGGTGTGAAAGTGTGAAGGTGTGGGGCTGGTGTCTGTGTGAAGCTGGTGTGAGGGTGTGGGGGCTGGTGTGAGAGTGTGAGGCTGGTGTGAGGGTGTGGGGCTGGTGTGGGGGTGTGGGGGCTGGTGTGAGTGTGGGGCTGGTGTGAGAGATTGGGGCTGGTGTGGGGGTGTGGGCTGGTGTGAGGTGTGGGAGCAGGTGTGGGTGTGGGGCTGGTGTGGGGAGAGTGGGGCTGGTGTGAGGGGTGTGGGGGCTGGGTGTGAGGGTTGTGAGGGGGCTGGTGTGGGGGTGTGGGGCTGGTGTGTGGGGCTGTGTGTGTGGGGCTGGTGGGGGCTGGTGTGAGGGGTGTGGGGCTGGTGTGAGGGGGTGTGAGGGTGGGGCTGGTGTAAGGGTGTGAGGGCTGGTTAGGGGCTGGTGTGAGAGGTGGGGCTGGTGTGAGGGTGTGAGAGGTGTGGGGCTGGTGGGTGAGTGTGAGGGCTGGTGTGGGGCAGGGGTGGGGGTGTGGGCTGGTGTGAGGGGGTGTGGGGCTGGGTGTGGGGGCTGGGGTGTGAAGGGTGGAGGGCTGTGGGTGGAGGTGGGTGGCAGGGGGTGTGGGGCTGGTGGTGTGGGGTGTGGGGCTGGTGTGGGGTGGGTGGGGCTGGTGTGGGGAGGTGGGGTTGGGGCTGGGTGAGGGCTGGGTGTGGAGTGTGTGTGGGGCTGGTGTGGGGGTTTGAGGGTGAGGGCTGGTGTGAGGTGTGAGGCTGGGTGAGGGTAGGAGGCTGGTGTGGGAGGCTGGTGTGAGGGTGAGGCTGGGTGAGGTGTGAGGGCTGGGGTGGGGGCTGGTGTGAGGGTGTGGGGTGAGATGCTGGTGTGAGGTGTGAGGCTGGGGTGGGGAGTGGGGCGGGGGGCTGGTGTGGGGTGTGGGGCTGGTGGGGCTGGGTGTGGGGTGTGGGGGCTGGTGTGGGGCTGGTGTGGGGCTGGTGGGGCTGGGTGTGAGTGTGTGGGCTGGTGTGAGGGGTGTGGGGGCTGGGTGGGGCTGGTGTGTGGGGTGTGGGGGCTGGTGTGAGGTGTGGGGGCTGGTGGGGCTGGTGTGGGGGTGTGGGGCTGGTGGGGGCTGATGTGGAGGGGTGTGGGGCTGGTTTGTGGGGGTGTGGGGTGCAGGGGTGTGGGGCTGGGTGGGAGCTAGGTGGGGCTGGTGAGGCTGGTGTGAGGTGTGAGGCTGGTGTGAGGGTGTGGGGCTGGTGTGAGGGTGTGGGGCTGGGTGTGAGGGTGTGGGGCTGGTGTGGGGTGTGGGGCTGGGTGGGGCTGGTGTGAGTGTGGGGCTGGTGTGAGGGTGTGGGGGTGGGGTGAGGCTGGGTGTGGGGTGTGGGGCTGGTGTGGGGCTGGTGTGAGGGCTGTGAGGGTGTGAGGGCTGGTGAGAGGCTGGTGTGGGGCTGGGTGGGGCTGGTGTGAGGTGTGGGGAGCTGGTGGGGCTGGGTGTGAGGGGTGAGGGCTGGGTGAGGGCTGGTGTGAGGTGTGGGGCTGGTGTGGGGCTGGTGTGGGGATGGGGTGTGGGGAGCTGGTGTGAGGGAGGCTGGTGGGAGGCTGGTGGGGACTGGTGTGAGGGTGTGAGGCTGAGTGAGGGTGTGGGGGCTGGGTGAGGGGCTGGTGTGAGGGTGTGGGGCTGGTGGGGCTGGTGTGAGGTGTGGGGCTGGTGTGGGGCTGGTGTGAGGGTGTGGGGTGTGGGGGCTGGTGTGGGGGCTGGGGTGTGGGGCTGTGGGGCTGGTGTGGAGGGGTGTGAGGCTGGTGTGAGGGGTGTGGGGCTGGGGAGGTGTGGGGCTGGTGTGGGGGTGTGGGGCTGGTGTGGGTAGAGGGCTGGTGTGAGGGTGTGGGGCTGGTGTGGGGTGTGGGGCTGGTGTGAGGGTGTGGGGGCTGGTGTGGGGCTGGGTGGGGCTGGTGTGGTGTGAGGCTGGTGTGGAGGCTGGTGTGAGGTGTGGAGGCTGGTGCAGGGGCTGGGTGTTGTGGGGTGTGGGGCTGGTGTGGGGGTGTGAGGGCTGGGTGTGGGGGTGTGAGGCTGGGTGGGGCTGGGGTGTGAGGTGTGGGGCTGGGTGGGGCTGGTGGGGGTGTGGGGCTGGTGGAGTGTGGGGCTGGTGTGGGGCTGGTGGGGAGCTGGTGTGAGGCTGGTGTGGGGGGAGTGGGGCTGGTGGGGCTGGTGTGGGTGTGTGGGGCTGGTGTGGGGTGTGGGCTGGGTGGGGTGTGGGGTGTGAGGTGGTGGGTGGAGGCTGGTGTGAGGTGGCAGGAGTGTGAGGTGTGAGGTGCATGAGGTGTGGGGGCAGGTGGGGCTGGTGTGTGGGTGTGGGGAGGGTGGGGCTGGTGGGGCTGGTGTGGGGCTAGGTGTGAGGGAGTGGGGCTGGTGGGGCTGGGGTGGGGGTGTGAGGCTGGGGCTGGTGTGAGGTGTGGGGCTGGTGTGGGGCTGGTGTGGGGCTGGGTGGGGCTGGGTGTGTGTGTGTGGGGCTGGTGTGGGGGTGTGTGGGGCTGGGTGGGGGCTGGTGTGAGAGGTGTGGGGGCTGGGTGTGGTGTAGGGGCTGGGTGGGGGTGTGGGGTGTGGGGCTGGGTGGGCTGTGTGGGGTGTGGGCTGGATGAGGTGTGTGAGTGTGTGAGGCTGGGCCAGGGGTGGGTGTGAGGTGTGGGGCTGGTGAGGAGCTGGTGTGGGGGTGTGGGGAGCTGGTGTGGGGTGTGGGGCTAGGTGTGAGGTGTGGGGCTGGTGGTAGGGTGAGGCTGGGTGTGAGGGGTGTGAGGGTGTGGGCTGGAGGGGTGTGTGGGGGTGGTGAGGTGGTGGGGCTGGTGTGATGGTGTGAGTCTGGAGGTGGGGGCTGAGGTGGGGAAGAGGTGTGGAGGCTGGTGTGGGGAGTCAGGGGCTGGTGTGGGGGTGGTGTGAGGCTGGTGTGTGAGAGTGTGGGGCTGGTGTGGGGTGTGGGGAATGGTGGGGCTGGTCATGGGGTGTGGGGCTGGAGTGGGGCTGGTGTGGGGTGTGGGGCTGGTGGGGGCTGATGTGAGGGTGTGGGGTGGTGTGGGGTGTGAGGTGTGGGAAGGCTGAGTGTGAGGTGTGGGGCTGGTGGGGGAGGTTGTGTGGGGTGTAGGGCTGTGGGTGTGAGAGTGGGGTGAGGTGGGGCTGGTGTGAGGGTGTGGGGATGGTGTGGGGGCTGGTGTGGGCTGGTGTGAGGGTGTGGGGCTGGTGTGGGGGCTGGTGGCAGGGGTGTGAGGTGTGGGGCTGGGTGTGAGGGGTGTGGGGGTGTGGGGGGCTGGTGGGGTGGGTGGGGCTGGTGGGGCTGGATTGTGGGGATGAGAGTTGGGTGGAGGGTGTGGGGGCTGGTGTGGGGTGTGGGGCTGTTGGTGAGGGGTGGGGCTGTTGGGGCTGGTGGGGGCTAGTGGGCTGGGTGTGAGGGTGATGAGGCTGTGTGGGGTGGTGTGGAGTCTGGTATGTGTGGGCTAAGTGTGGGGGCTGTGTAAGGTGGTGTGGGGCTGGTGTGGGGCTGATGTGAGGGGTGTGAGGGTGAGGTGGGGCTGGGGGCTGGTGTGGGCTGGTGTGAGGCTGGTGTGGGGTGTGGGGCTAGTGTGAAGACGTGGGGGCTGTCGTGAGTTATGGGCTGTAGGGGCTGGTGTGGAGTGCTGGGGCTGGTGTGAGGGGTGTGAGGACGTTGTGAGAGTGTGAGGTGAGGCTGGTGTGAGAGTGTGTGTGCAGCTGGTGTGTCAGCGTGAGAGCCTGGTTCAGAGAGTGCAAAGCTATTGTGTTAGTGTTGCGGCTGGTGTGAGTTTGGTGTGAAGTGTGAGGCTGTGAGTGTGAGTGTGGCAGCTGTTGTGAGGGTGTAGTCTGGTGTGGGTATGTGTGGGATGTTGTGTTAGTGTGAGGCTCTTGTGATAGTGTAGAGCTGTTGTGATATTATGAAAGCTGGTGTGAGAATTAACAAGGCTGGTGTGAGAGTGTGAGGCTGATGGTAGGGTGTGAGGCTGGTGTGGCATGAGGGTGTGGGCTGTTGAAGGTGTGGGGCTGGGTGGGAGGTGTGAGGCTGGTGTGTGAGAGTGTGAGGCTGGTGTGGGGTACCAGGGGCTGTTGTGAGGTGTGGGGCAGAGTTTGTGAGGTGTGAGGCTGGGTGAGGTGTATGCCTGTTGTGAGACTGTGGAGTCTGGTGTGAGAGTGTGAGGCTGGTGTGAGGGTGTGGGTCTGCAGAGTGTGAGGCTGGTGTGATGGTGTGGGCTGTTGTGAGGGTGTGGGGCTGGTGTGAGGTGTGACGCTGTTGTGTGAGAGTGTGAGGCTGGTGTGAGGTGTGGGGATCTTGTGTTTAGTGTGAGGCTCTTGTGATAGGAAGGTGTGGGGCTGTCGTGATCGTGTGAAGCTGGTGTGAGGTTTGAGGCTGGTGTGAGAGTGTGAAGCAGGTGTGGGTGTGACCGTGTCAGGCTGGTGTAAGAGAGTGAGGGTGTGTGGGTGGGTGTGGGGAGGTGGGGCTGAGGTGTGAGAGTGTGAGGGCTTGTGTGAGGGTGTGAGGCTAGATGTAAGGGGTGCAAAGGCTGGTGTGAGAGTGTGACACTGGTGTGAGAGTGTGAGAGTGTGAGGCTGGTGTGAGGTGTGTGGCCAGGGTGTGTGGGTGGTGTGGGGTGGGGGTGTGAGTGTGGGGCTTGTGTGAGGGGGTGTGAGGCTGGTGTGAGGTGCAGGCTGGTGTGAGGTGTGGCACTGGTGTGAGGTGTGTGGGGGTGTGGGGCTGGTGTGGGGGTGTGGGCTGGTGTAAGAGTGTGGGGAGGCTGGTGTGTGAGATTAGCAGAGGCTGGAGTGAGGTTGTGAGGCTTGTATGAGGTATGAGGCTGATGTGAGAGTTTGAGGCTGGTGTGAGAGGTGTGGGAGCTGTCGTGAGAGGTGTAGCAGGGCTGTGAGGCTGGTTTAGTGTGAGAGGCTGTTGTGAGGGTGAGGCTGGTCTGAGGTGAGGCTGGTGTGAGGTGTGAGGCTGGGACAGAGATGTGGGGGTGTCATAGGTTGTGAGGCTGTGAGGCTGGTGTGTGAGAGTGTGGGGCTGGAGTGTGACGGTGTGAGGCCGTTTGTGAGAGTGTGAGGCTGGTGTGAGAGTGTGAGGCTGGTGTGAGGTGTGAGGCTGGTGTGAACGTGTGGGCTATAAATGAGAGTGTGAGGATGTGGGGGCTGGGTGTGTGAGAGTGTGCGGCTGGTGTGACGGCGTGAAGGTGGTATGAGAGTGTGAGGATAGTGTGTGGGTGTGAGGAGGGCTGGTGTGAGGTGTGGGGGCTGGTGGATGGGTATGGGGGCTGGTGTGAGGGGTGTGAGGCTGGTGTGCGAGTGTAAGGGCTGAGGTGTGAGGTGTGAGGCTGTTGTGGGGAGTGTGGGGCTGGTGTGAGGGTGTGGGGCTGGTGTGAGAGGCGTGAGGGCTGCTGTGTGAGGTGTGGGGGCTGGTGTGAGGGGTGTGGGGCTGTTGCAGAGTGTGAGGGCTGGTGTGGCAGCTGATGGTGTGGGGCTGTTGAAAGAGTGTGGGGGCTGGTGTGAGAGCGTGAGGGCTGGTGTGTGAAGACGTGGGGCTGTCGTAAGATTGTGAGGGCTGTGAGGGCTGGTGTGAGAGTATGGGACTGGTGTGAGGTGTGGGGAGCGTTGTGAGATTGTGAGGTGTGAGGCTGATCTTGAGGTGTGCGGCTGGTGTGTCGGAGTGGGGGCTGGTATAGGTGTGGGGAGGAGCTGGTGTGAGAGTGTGGGAGGAGGCTGGTGTGAGGTGTGAGGGTGGTGTGATGAGTGTGAGGGGTTGGTTGGGGAGTGTAAGAAACTGTTGTGTTGAGTGTTGCGGCTAGTGTGAGTTTGGTGTGAGAGTGTGACTCTCGTGTGAGTGTGAGGATGGAGTGGGGGGTGTGAGGCTGGTGTTGGGGGTGTGGGCTGGTGTGCAGAGTGTAAGGCTGGTGTGGGAGTGTGAGGATGGGTGAGGGTGTGAGGCTTGTATGAGAGTGTGAGGCTGATGTGAGTTTGAGGCACAGTGTGAGAGGTGTGGGGCTGGTGTGAGACTGTGAGCATGTGAGGAGGCTGGTGTAAAAGTGTGAGGCTGGTGTGAGGTGGGAGGTTGGTGTCTGGTGTGAGGCTGGTGTGAGGATGTGAAGCTGGTGTGAGAATGTGGGGCTTGTGTGAGAGTGTGAGAGGCTGGTGTGAGGGTGTGAGGGCTGTTGCAAGGTGTGAGCTGGTGTGATAGTGTGAGGTTGGTTTGGAGAGTGTAAAGCTGTGTGTTGGTATTTGCAGCTAGTGTGAGTTTGGTGTAGAGTGTGACTCTCGTGTGAGTGTGGGGATGGGTGAGGAGGTTGTGAGGCTGTTGTTAGAGTGTAAGGCTGGTGTAGAGTGTAAGGCTGGTGTGGGGTGTGAGGATGAGTGAGGGTGTGAGGGCTTGTGTGAGTGTGGGCTGATGTGAGTTTGAGGCTGGTGTGAGAGGTGTGGGGAGCTGGTGTGGGGACTGTGAGTATGTGGGGGCTGGTGTAAGGTGTGGGGCTGGTGTGAGTGGGGAGGGGTGGTGTGTCATAGTGTGAGGCTGGTGTGAGGATGTGAAGCTGGTGTGAGAATATGAGGCTTGTGTGTAGAGTGTTCAAGCTTCAGTGTGAGAGTGTGTGAGGCTGGTCTGAGTGTGAGGCTGAGTGTGAAAGGTGGCTTGAGGCTATCGTGAGAGTGTGAAAGTCTTGAGGCGGCTGGGTGGCAGAGAGTGTGCGGTTGGTGTGACGGCTTGAGGCTGGTACAGGAGTTGGGGCTGGTGTGAGAATGCTGAGGCTGGTTTGAGAGTGTGGGGCTGGTGTAAGGGTGTGTGGGGGCTGGTGTGAGAGTGTGGGGCTGGGGTGTGAGAGTGTGAGGGATGGTGTGACGGTGTAAGGCTGGGTGTGAGGGTGTGAGGCTGTTGTGGGAAGTGTGAGGCTGCTGTGTGTGTGAGTGTGGGGCTGTTGGGGGTGGCAGGCTGAGAATGCTGACAGGTGTGAGAGGGTGAGGCTGGGGGCTGGTGTGGCATGGGGTTTAGAGGCTGGTGTGAGGAGTGTCTGGCTGGTGTGAGTGTGAGGATGGTGTGAGGTGTGAGTCTGTTGTGTGTGAGGGTGTGGGGGCTGAATTTGTGAGATGTGGGGCTGTCGGCGTGAGGTGTGGGCCTATGGGGCTGGATTTAGAGTGAGAGGGCTGTTTGTGAGGGTTAATGAGGCTGGTCTGCCTCTGAGGGAGTGGGGAGGCTGGGGTGTGTGTGTGAGGGAGTGTGGGGGAATGGGGTGCAGAAGATGTGGGGTGTCATTAGAGTGTGAGGCTGTGGGGCTGTTGTGAGAGTGTGGGGCTGGTGTGGCTGACGGTGTGAGGCCGTTGTGAGAGTGTGAGGCTGGTGTGAGGTGTGAGGCTGGTGGTGTGAGGTGTGGGGAGGCAGTGCTGAGGAGTGTGGGGCTGGTGTGAGAGTGTGGGGGCTGGGGTGTGAGCTGTGTGGGGGTGTGGGGTGGTGTGAAAGGTGTGAGGCTGGTGTGAGGTGTGGGGCTGGTGTGAGAGTGTTGGGGCTGGTGTGAGTGGGGCTGGTGTGAGGTGTGAGGCTGATGTGAGTGTGAGAGGCTGGTGTGGGGTGCTGGGGCTGGTTGGCAGAGTGTGTTGGGCTGGTGTGATGGTGTGGGGGCTGCTGTGGTGTGAGGCTGTTGTGATGAGGTATGGGGCTGGTGTGGGACTGTGGAGCATGAGGCTGAGACAGGTGTGAGGCTGGTGTGAGAGTGTGGGGAGGGCTGGTGTGGGGGTGTTGGAGGCTGGTTGTGATGTGGTGTGGGGCTGGTGGCCAGGTGTGGGGATGGGTGGGGGTGTGTGGCTGTTGCAGTGGTGTGGGGCTGCTGTGAGAGTGTGAGGCTGGTGTGATGCTGTGGCCAGGCTGCTGTGAGGTGTGGGGCTGTTGTGATGGTGTGAGGGCTGGTGTGAGACTGCTTGAACTTGTATGAGGGATGGTGTGAGGTGTGAGGCTTGTTGTTTGTGGCTGTGCAGGCTGGTGTGTACAGGAGTGTGAGGCTGTAGTGAGAGTGCGAGGGTGTGAGGTGTGCGACTGGTGTGATTGGTGAAAGCGTGTGAGGTGTGAGGAGCTATTGAAGTGGTGTGACTAGTGTGAGGTGTGGGGCTGTTGTGAGGGTGTGAGGGCTGGTGTGGGGAGTGTGAGGCTGGAATGAGGTGTGAGGCTGGTGTGAAGATGTGACGTTGTGAGTGAGGAGTGTGAGGAGCTGTATCGCTGTGGTGTGAGAGTAGAGGGCCTGGTGTGAGGGTGTGAGACGTTGGCCAGACTGTGGTGTGAGGTTGATGTGAGGGTGTGCGGCTGGTGAGACGGCGTGAGGCTGGTATGAGTGTGAGGCTGGTGTGAGAGTGTAG
The DNA here is from genome assembly GCF_018991925.1 of Homarus americanus. NCBI lineage: Eukaryota > Metazoa > Arthropoda > Malacostraca > Decapoda > Nephropidae > Homarus > Homarus americanus. Next base: position 47,513 of record NW_024739489.1, read on the forward strand.
GCTGGTGTGAGGCTGGTGTGGCAGAGAGTGTGGGGCTGGGGTGTGAGGCTGGTGTGATGGTGTGAGGGCTGGTGTGAGGGAGTGGGGCTGGCGTGAGGGAGTGTGAGTCTGGTGTGAGGTGTGAGGGGGGTGCAGGTGTGGGGCTGGTGTGGGGTGTGGGGGTGGTGTGAGAGAGTGGGGGTGTGGGGATGGTGTAAGAGTGGGGCTGTGTGAGGAGCAGGGCTGGTGTGAGAGTATGAGGGTGTGAGGCTGGTAAAGTGTGTGAGGCCAGGGTGTGATGGTGTGAGGCTGGTGTGAGAGGTGCGAGGCTGGAGTGGGGGTGTGAGGCTTGTGTGTGTGAGTGTGAGGGTGTAGGCTGATGTGAGAGTGTGCGGCTGGTTTTGACGGCGTGGAAGCTGATGTGTAGTGTGGGGCTGCACTGTGAGGTGTGGGGCTGTTGTGAGAGTGTGAGGCTGGTGTGAGAGTGTGGGGTGTGAGGCTGTTGTGAGAATGTGAGAATGGTGTGTGAGGTGTGAGGCTGGTGTTTATGGTGTGAGGGTGTGGGGCTGCTGTGGAAATGTGAGAATGGTGTGAGGTGTGAGTGTGAGGCTGGTGTTGGGGTGTGGGGCTGATGTGGGGTGTGATGCTATTTTGAGGGTGTGAGGCTGGTGTGAGAATGTGAGGGCTGATGTGAGACTGCTGAGGCTCGTGTGAGGAGTGTGAGGGCTGTTGTGAAGTTGTAAGGCTGGTGTGAGTTTGTGAGGCTGTTGTAAGGGTGTGAGGCTGGTGTGTGAGGTGTGGGGGCTGGTGTGAGAGCGTGGGGATGTTGTGAAGGTGAAGAGAGGAGGCGGTGTGAGAGTTTGAAGCTGTTGTGTGATGGTGGTGGTAGGCTGGTGTGAGGTATGGGGTGTAAGTCAGCTGAGAATGTGAGAATGAATTGAGAGTGTGAGGCTGGTCTGAGAGTGTGAAGGCTGTTGTGATAATGTGAGTCTGGTGTGAGAGTGTAGAGGCTGTAGTGATGGTGAGAGGGAGGTGTGAGAGTGTGCGGCTGGTGTGATGGTGCGATGCTGGTGTGAAAGTGTGAGGCTGTTGTGATGAGTGTGAAGCTGGTGTGAAGATGTGTCGTGAGGTGTGAGGGCTGTTGTGAGGATGTGAGGCTGGTGTGAGTGTGAGAGGCGTGTGAGAGTGTGAGGCTGGCGTGAAGATGTGAGGCTGTCGTGAGGTGTGAGGCTGTAGCTGGTGTGAGGTGTGGGCCTGGTGTGAGGGTGTGAGGCCGTTGTTAGAGTGTGAAGGTGTGAGGTTGATGTGAGAGTGTGTGGCTGGTGTGACGGCGTGAGGGGCTGGTATGAGATTGTGACGCTAGTGTGAGGAGTGTGGGGGCTGGTGTGAGGCTGGTGTGAGTGTGTGAGGCTGGTGTGAGAGTGTGGGGTGGTGTGAGAGTTTGGGGAGCTGGTGTGGGAGTGTGGGGCTGGTGTGAGGCTGGTGTGAGGTGTGAGGAGGGCTGGTGGGGAGAGAGTGAGGCTGCCGTGAGGTGTGAGGTCTCGATGTGTGAGAGGTGTGAGAGTCAGTGCGGAGGTGTGGGGCTGGTGTGAGAGTGTGGGGCTGGTGTGAGAGGTGAGGGTGTGAGGGATGGTGTAAGAGGAGTGAGGCTGGTGTGAGTGCAGGCTGGTGTGAGGTATGAGGTGTGAGGCCCAGATGTAAGTGTGTGAGGCCGGTGTGAGGTGTGAGAGCTGGTTCGAGAGTGTGAGGGTGTGAGGCTTGTGTGGGGGTGTGAGGTTGAAGTGAGGAGTGTGAGGCTGAGTGTGTGAGTGTGGGGCTGCTGTGAGGTGTGAGGCTGTTGGCCAAGGTGTGAGGGTGTGAGCTGATGTGAGTGTGCAGCTGGTTTGACAGCGTGGAAGCTGATATGTGAGTGTGAGGCTAGTGTGAGAGTATAGGGCTGTTGAGTGTGAGGCTGGTGAGGTGTGAGAACATGGGCCCTGTCACCATCAACAGAACAATCGTCAATGCATCTGATGTTAATTCAGATTCTGTAAGATGCATTGAACTGGCCAGGACCCATGCCGTTTGGGTTTCGTTACTTAAGCAATATAAATATAATGAACGGACTGGTTAATTGGACAAGCAATACCGATTCATATAGATGAACAGAAAGCAGTGTGTACGGATTCTTCCAAACTGGTAGTCACGTATCATCCGTCTGTGTCTTGTGAAAAACAAGAAGCCACACAGCAGTGGCGTTACATAATCAGTGTTTAAAAGAGCTATATCCGTATTGAGAGACGATATGTAGTAGGCGCTCCCTTATCTCTATCACATACAAATACGTGCAAATTCGTAATATACAAAATGTACAGCCTGTTAGTACATATCCAGATTTGGGCAGTTGAGATAGACTCCCTCAGCATTCCCTGGAACATTACAGTGTTGCAGTGTTGAACAACAGTTTCGTAGCCTGGAATTAATTGGTATTCACTAGCAGCTGAGCAGTATTGTTGTGTATACGTCAGCGCGAATTACGGAATTCAGTGTCATCATACAGATCTCAACATATATCGTGGACTGTGAAGAATTGGCACAGCAGTTTCCTTGTGAACCCAGCCGACCAGTGTGATGGCAATCATCAGTTTTCTGATCCTTGAGGACAGGACTCACCTACAGGTATTCAAGTGGACTCGTCTCTTACCAAAGACAGAAGCCTCTCGTTA
>NW_024739490.1:0-19470 GCF_018991925.1 Homarus americanus
AGTTACGTACATAGAGAGAGAGAGAGAGAGGATAGGTAGAGATTTAGAAGAATGAAACCACAAGTATGAGAGGATATTCATATGTCTTTTTACTTTCTTTCTTTCTCTTTCTTTCCAGTTATTCTTCTTCCTTATAATCTTCTTTCATCATCATTATCTTCCCTCTTCTTCTGTTTTTTTATCTTTTCAGCTTCATCTAATCTTTCCTCCTCCTTTTTCTTCTTTTCTCCATCTTCTTCTTATCCTTCTCCTTTCTTATTCTTCTCTTACCTCTTCTTTCTTCTCCCTTCTTCTCCTCCTCTTCCTCTTTCTTCTTCTCCCTTTTTCCTTCTTGGCTTATTGTTCTTTTCTTCCCTTCTTTCTTTCTCCCTTCTCTCTCTCTCCTGCTGCATCACCTTCTCTCCTTATTCCCTGCGTTGTGTAATTCTTCCTCAGTCAGTTTATTCCACCTTAACAAGTCTAAACCACAATATCACCAAACTTTCCCAATACAAACTTCACCACCAACCACAAACAAAGTTCTTACTGCCGCCAATTAGATGACCAAAAAGGTTTCATCAAGATTTTATCACAGTAGTATCGAGGTTAGGCTAGGTTGGGTTAGAAGGTTAGGTTAAGTAAGGACACAGGGCGATGCTGTCTGTAACCTAATAAGACTATAGTAAACAATTAGCTCCAACTTAACCTAATATGATTTGACCTAACCTAATCTAACCTGGCCTAACCTAACCTAACCTAGCATACTCTAACAAACCAAACCTAACCTAATCTGACCTAACCAGGGGATTGAGAAGGAAGGAGAAGAGGAAAGACATTGAGACAGGTCGCGCCCCAGACACCTACAGTAGTACAGTCATTTTCATCAAATCCGTGACCTTCATGTTCCTACCTTTTGCTTATTGTTGATTCGTGGACCAGGACTATTAAAACAAGATTTAGCTCCTATGTACCTCTGAAATATGTCAGCTAACTCCGCGGAGCACAAATTCCAAAACAGTTCGCCATGTGGTCTGATAAAATTAAAGTAGACAGTACACCAGAATCATGAATAAGGGGACATTTTCCACTAATTTGAGATGAGAAATCTAATGGGTGGTGAATTTTTAGTGTGCGCCACCACCTCCAACCAAAATGGCAACCATCGTATACATATGCCAACAAAATCGTAATATTATGAAAATTAGAAAAGGTATATTCTGATAAAACCTAACATATCTTTCTTTCGGTGCTACCAATTACCAGTGAGTAGACACCGTATGCATCATGAATCTCTTTCCACACCGAGCATCAACCAACAAGATTCTCCAAAAATGGCCTTCATCACACCACCTTTACCGTCGAAATGGCTAATGAGTCCAATGAGATGAACTGCCTTTTGCAATGGTATTTAATGTGATAAAAATGATAGTACAACAACGTTACACGTGAGAAATGGAGTTCATGAAAGAAAGGGCAGGACTCGATAAATTTGGGCAGGTGTATAGTTCTGTTGATTGGGAGAAGGCCGAAAGGTTTTACATGCACAGCCATGCTATGCAACACTGTCCACAGCGGATGCATGTTAGCTCAAGCTGAGCGGCTCAAGAGACAAAGAGATCGAACCAAAAGTAGAAGACACCCGTGAAAATAGGCCCCCGAAAATCCAACGCCCTAAACGACTCCTCTGAGCATTGGTGGCATACACGATAAAACATGTTGTGTTTGGTATAGAAAGGCTCAGGTCCAAGAATCCAGTCGTGACAAACAGTTGCTACCTATCAACTGAGGATTCCTGATAGATTCATATCACATAACTGTTTTTGTTGAAGATCACACACACATTGAGAGTGCGTATGTTAATGGATATATAATACTACTACCAAGAAATAGCTTTTGTAATTGAGATCTTTATCATCGCTGGTGCTGGAGAAATATGTCTTTGATCAAACCCTTACAGATGAAACGCACAACATCTTCAAAGAGGAACTCGAGAAATCACGCCCGCACATAATAAACAAACACTTTCCCCCGAAGAGGGTCGTCATGTTTCAAACCCGATTTTAAAACAAATAAGTCCTAGAGACACCGCAGTACAGTACTTAACGGGGTGGTGTGCGGCAGATAACTAATTCCAAGGAAGATAAGTTGTTTTTATAATACGGCGTTAGACTCTTCCTTAAATCATGTAATGCAGGTCATCTTCAAAGACCATGAAATGCGCACGCCCCAAGGTTTTTGACTGATTCACAAACGAATCATTTCAGATTTGGACATGAATCATTTGTTAAACAACTACCTATATTGAAGAGAACCCCATCAAAATTTGGTGAAGACATCAGGTTTCACGAACGCAACCAGAAGAATGCTATTGAGGTGGTCATGATACTGCTGCAGGAGGTACATACATCGAGGCTGCAATATCCTCCCTAGTCAGGGAGCAACTAATGAAGAATTTGCAACTACTTCAACAGCAAGTCCGCGCACTAAAACTGTCCCCGGCCCCTATTCATCCACGAGTTGGAAAAGGAAGACTTGAATGTATTTCTATTGAAGCGATCACTTGGATGAAGCGTCCGAATGAAACTCCATCGATGACAGCCCAACCGGACGTTGCATTGCATCTATCCCATACAGCTACATCACTGGAAATCCCAGTACGTTCTACAAATATTGCTGTGATGCTGCATGATTGACGAAGTGTAGGAGATAGTCACCGTGATACACAAAGAGGATCTTGATATTAAAACATGATGTCATGATGCTTCACGACTTCTGGATTGTAAATGACCGAGGCGGTCACTGAACTGTCATATTGAGATTTTGAGGTAAGCTCCAGAGTCACTGCAAAGTTGATAATGACGACTTCAAGAGTGATACACTGATTGAGCCAACCCAAACACACATTGCACTTATGTTTGTTATGTAGCAGAATCATGGTCATTGAGACATGGGACATCATCACCTCGAAGTATAAGGCGATAAGGAATAGTAGCCTGCATCATTCCACTTCATGTTCTCACCGGCAGCGATCATAACTTGGCTTCTTGTGGCAGTGTGGCACCAACAAAAAACTGCAGATCGCGTCCAAACTAAGGAGGCAGGTGACCTTTAGCATCGTGTGCACTCCGAGCTGCCACCCCAAAGAGGTCCTCATTGATTGTGATCCGATACATCTATTGTGACGCTCAAGGATACGACTCTGGGATAAAGAAGGCAGGTAAGTAGAGGGCAGAAGAAGAAGATGGTCTGTGCCTGCCCACTCCTTCCCACATCACACCTCACACCTGAATCCGATGAAGAAGACTTACACACACACAGAAAGGGACAATGTGACGCTGCTGACAGTGACAGTGATTCTAATGTAGTGGCTCAAACAGTGACAGCGACAATGATGTTAAAATGTATGATATTATTAGAGTAAAGCAAAAAAGGAAACTTTGTTTAATCCTATCTAATGCATTCAGATACTGAGATCACAAATTAGTTCCACATGGTGGCGTGGCTTTAATGAAATCAGTGACCCTTAAGTTCCAATCTTTTAGAAGATTCTAAGAAACTATATTGTGTAAAGGGTCGAGGTGACCAGAGTAAATACAGTAACTATATTACTCATGGAACAAGGGCAGACACCCCACCAACACACTCCCCACCAATACTCCAAACACACCCCACCAATACTCTCCCACACACCCCCACCAACACTCACCAACCTCACCAACACCACCCCCACAACCCCAACCACACCAACCAACCCCACCAACAACACCCCACACCCCACACTCCCCAACACACCCCACCACACTACCAACACACCCCACCAATCCCACACCCCACCAACACCAACCAACACACCCCACACACCCCCACCAATACCTCCCACACACCCCACCAATACCCACCAACACACCCCCACCAACACTCAACACCCAACACACCACCAATACTCCAACACACCCCACCCAATACCCCACACACCCCCACCAACACCACCAACACACCCCACCAACACTCCACCAACACACCCCACCAATACCTCCCACACCCCACCAATACTTCCCACACACCCCCACCAACACCAACACACCCCCACCAATACTCCCACACACCCCCCACCACTCTCCCACACCCCACCACATTTCCACACACACCAACACTACCAACACACCCCCACCAACACACACCCCCACCAATACTCTCCAACACACCCCCCACCAATACTCTCCCACACACCCCACCAACACTCACCAACACACTCCCCACAATACTTCCCCACACACCCCCACCCACAATATTTCCCACACACCCCACCAACACTACCAAACACACCCCCCACCAACACTCACCAACACACCCCACCAATATTTCCCACACACCCCCACCAACACCACCAACACACTTCACCAACACACTCCCCACCACACACTCACCCCTGACACAACACTCACCAACAACACACCCCACCACAGCACACCCCGACCACACTCCCCACACCCCACTAAACACCCACATACCCCCAGCCAACACCTCACATTCCCCACCAACACCCCCACACACCCCCACCAACACTCACCACACACCACCAACACTCGCCACACCCCCACCACTCACTCACTCACCCTGCCAACATCCTACACACACCCCACCAATACCACCACACACCCCCCACCAACACCACCCCACACACCCCCACCACTCACCCACACACCCCCACTCACCACCCCCACACACCCCACCACCTCACCCACACCACCACCAACCCCCCCACACACCCCCACAACACTCTACCCCACCAACACTCCCCCACACACCTCACACCCCCATCAACACTCCCCCACACACCCCCCACCAACATTCCCCTAACACCCCACAACACTCCCACACCATCACCTCCACCAACACTCCCCCACACCCCCCACCATCACTCCCCCACACACCCGCCAACACTCACCCACACACCCCCTGCCAACACCACCAACACCACCTCCACCAACCCCCTCACACTCCCCACCAACACTCCCCCACACACACCTGCCAACACACCCCCACCAACACCACTCACCAACACCACCACCAACATCTGCCTCACACTCACAACACTACCCACACCCTGCCAACACTCACCAACACCACTCCACTAACCCCTCACACCCCCACCAACACTCCCCCACACACCCGCTAACACCTCACACCCCACTAATACTCACCACACACTCCCACCAACACTCCCCCACCCAACACCCCCACCTCCCCCACACACCAACCTCCCAACACCCCCACACACCCCACCAACACTCCCCACACCCCCACCAACCCCACACACACTCACTCCACACCCCACACAACCCCAGAACACTCCACCCACACACCCCACCAACACCCCCCACACACCCCACCAACACTCCACACCCCCCCACCAACACTCACCCCACACACCCCCCCAACACCCCCCACACACTCTCACCAACACTCCCCACACCCCACCAACACCCCCACACCCCCCACCAACACCTCCCACACCCCACCAACAACAGGATACTCTAGACGCTTGTTGTCGTTGAGAGTAATTGATCGTTACAACACTTGATATCATGAGACGCTCCAATGGCCACATCCCCAGCTGCGCCGGTGAAGAAAGGCTAAGGGATGGCATGTTATTTACGGTCACTGGTGGAGGTTAAGGTGGCTAAGGGTTGATGAAGGACCTACACGATCTCTTGGTAGTAGTAGTAGCAGAGAGAGGGAGAAGTATGAGGCTATACGGAATGGTAAGATGAATAAGAGATATTGTTGGTTCTACTCAGGTTAAGTAACGCTAAAGCACCCATGATTAAACACCTGACCTAACCTAACCTAGCCTCCAAGCTAACTAACCTAACCTAACCAAGCCTAAGCTAACCAACCTAACCCAGCCTAAGCTACCTAACCTAACTCCAACCTAGCTAAGCCTACCTAACCTAACCTAATTTAACCTAACCTGACCTAATTCACAGTTTATACACTCATGATTAAACTCTCACCTGACCTAACCTAACCTGACCTAATTCACTTGCTTATAACACTCCATGACTGAACACCTGACCTGACCTGATTTGACCTAATCTAACCCGTAGCTTATAGCACCTGTTACGAGGATCTCAAACAATACTATGAAGGTGATCTCGAAGGATACCGTGAAGGAGGGTCTCGAAGGATACCGTGAAGGAGGGTCTCGAAGGATACCGTGAAGGAGGGTCCTTGAAGGAAACTGTGAAGGACGGTCTCGAAGGGATACGTGAAGGAGGGTCTCGAAGGAACCGTGAAGGAGGGTCTTGAAGGAAACCTGGAAGGAGGGTCTCGAAGGAAACCGTGAAGGAGGGTCTCCAAGGAACCGTGAAGGAGGGTTCCAGGAAACCAGAAGGAGGGCTCAAGGATACTGAAGGAGGGTCTGAAGGAAACCGTGAAGGAGGTCTCGAAGGAAACCGAAGGAGGGTTCCGAAGGATACCTGAAGGAGGGTCTCGAAGGAAACTGGAAGGTGGATCTCGAAGGATACCGTGAAGGTGGGTCTCAAGGATAACGAAGGTGGGTCTCGGGAAACTGTGAAGGTGGGTCTCGAAGGAAACTGTGAAGGTGGATCTCGAAGGATACCGTGAAGGAGGGTCTCGAAGGAAACTGTGAAGGTGGATCTCGAAGGATACCGTGAAGGTGGGTCTCGAAGTATACCGTGAAGGTGGGTCTCGAAGGAAACTGTGAAGGTGGATCTGAAGGATACCGTGAAGGGTCTGAAGATACCGTGAAGGTGGGTCTCGAAGGAAACTGTGAAGGAGGTCTGAAGGAAACTGTGAAGGTGGATCTCGAAGGATACCGAAGGAGGGTCTGAAGGAAACTGTGAAGGTGGATTCGAAGGATACCGTGAAGGTGGGTCCCGAAGGATACCGTGAAGGGTCTCGAAGGAAACTGTGAAGGTGGATCTCGAAGGATACCGTGAAGGAGGGTCTTGAAGGATACTGTGAAGGAGGGTCTGAAGGAAATGTGAAGGTGATCTCGAAGGATACCGTGAAGGAGGGTCTCGAAGGATACCGTGAAGGAGGGTCTCGAAGGATACCGTGAAGGAGGGTCTCGAAGGATACTGTGAAGGAGGGTCTCGAAGGAAACTGTGAAGGTGGATCTCTGAAGGATACCGTGAAGGAGGGTCTCGAAGGAAACTGTGAAGGAGGGTCTGAAGGACACTGTGAAGGTGGACTAGGATACCGTGAAGGAGGGTCTCGAAGGATACCAGAAGGAGAGTCTTGAAGGAAACTGTGAAGGTGGATCTCGAAGGATACCGTGAAGGAGGGTCTCGAAGGAAACGTGAAGGTGGATCTCGAAGGATACCGTGAAGGAGGGTTCCAAGGAAACTGTAGAAGGAGGTCTCGAAGGACACTGTGAAGGTGGATCTCGAAGGATACCGTGAAGGTGGATCTCGAAGGATACTGTGAAGGAGGGTCTCAGAAGGAAACTGTGAAGGAGGGTCTCGAAGGAAACTGTGAAGGAGGGTCTCGAAGGACACTGCGAAGGTGGATCTCGAAGGAGCTGAAGGTGGATCTCAAGGATACCGTGAAGGAGGTCTCGAAGGAAACTGTGAAGGAGGGTCTCGAAGGACCGAAGGTGGATCTCAAGGATACCGTGAAGGTGGATCTCGAAGGAGTACTGTAGGTCTCGAAGGAAACTGTGAAGGAGGGTCTCGAAGGAAACTGTGAAGGAGGGTCTCGAAGGACACTGTGAAGGTGGATCTCGAAGGATACCGTGAAGGTGGATCTCGAAGGATACTGTGAAGGAGGGTCTCGAAGGAAACTGTGAAGGAGGGTATCGAAGGAAACTGTGAAGGTGGATCTCGAAGGATACCGTGAAGGTGGATCTCGAAGGATACCGTGAAGGTGGATCTCGAAGGATACTGTGAAGGAGGGTCTCGAAGGAAACTGTGAAGGAGGGTCTCGAAGGAAAACTGTGAAGGTGGATCTCGAAGGATACCGTGAAGGTGATCTTCGAAGGATACCGTGAAGGGTCCTGAAGGATACTGTGAAGGAGAGTCTCGAAGGATACCGAAGGAGAGTCTCGAAGGATACCGTGAAGGAGAGAGTCTGAAGGAAACTGTGAAGGAGGGTCTCGAAGGAAACTGTGAAGGAGGGTCTCTGAAGGAAACTGTGAAGGAGGGTCTCGAAGGAAACTGTGAAGGTGGATCTCGAAGGATACCGTGAAGGTGGATATCGAAGGATACCGAAGGAGGGTCCTGAAGGAAACTGTGAAGGTGGATCTTGAAGGATACCGTGGAGGTCTCGAAGGAAACTGTGAAGGAGGGTTCGAAGGATACCGTGAAGGAGGGTCTCGAAGGAAACCGTGAAGGAGGGTCTCGAAGGATACCGTGAAGGAGGGTCTCGAAGGAAACCGTGAAGGAGGGTCTCGAAGGAAACCGTGAAGGAGGGTCTCGAAGGAAACCGTGAAGGAGGGTCTCGAAGGAAACCGTGAAGGAGGGTCTCGAAGGAAACCGTGAAGGAGGGTCTCGAAGGATACCGTGAAGGAGGGTCTCGAAGGAAACCGTGAAGGAGGGTCTCGAAGGAAACCGTGAAGGAGGGTCTCGAAGGATACCGTGAAGGTGGAATTACTCGAGATACTGTGAAGGAGGAGGGTCTCGAAGGATACCGTGAAGGGAGGTCTCGAAGGATACCAAATGAGGTCTCGAAAGGATGTCTACCGTGAAGAGGGTCTCGAAGAGGAAACCGTGAAGGAGAGTCTCGAAGGAAACCAGCGAAGGGGTCTCGAAGGATACCGTGAAGGAGGTCTCGAAGGATACCGTGAGGTGGTCTCGAAGGATGCTGCTGTGAAGGAGGGTCTCGAAGGATACCGTGAAGGGAGGGTCTCGAAGAGCCGTGAAGGAGAGTCTCAAAGGAAACCGTGAAGGTGGACCTCGAAAATGATACCGTGAAGGAGGGTCTCGAAATACCGTGAAGGAGGGTCTCAGAAGGATACCGTGAAGGAGGGTCTCGAAGGATACCGTGAAGGAGATACTCGAAAGGATACCGTGAAGGTGGGTCTCGGATCTGTGAAGAAGGAGGATCTCGGATACCGTGAAGGAGGGTCTCGAAGGGATACCGTGAGGAGAGTCTCGAAAGGATACCGTGAAGGAGGGTCTCGAAGAAGCAAGTGAAGGAGGGAGTCTCGAAGGAAACCGTGAAGGAGGGTCTCGAAGGATACCGTGAAGGAGGGTCTCGAAGGATACCGTGAAGGAGGGTCTCGAAGGATACCGTGAAGGTGGACCTCGACAGTATAAAGACCCACGCCTCACCACATAACGATACCGTGAAGGAGGGTCTCGAAGGATACCGTGAAGGTGGACCTCGACAGTATAAAGACCCACGCCTCACCACATAACGACCAGAACACCTGATAGAGGGTAGGTTAACTAAACGGCAGTGACAGGGAAGAATTACTAATGTGTTTTAAATGAAAGTTTCTCGCAACCTTACCGAGAGCACGATAGGCGGAGACTCTCCTTAACCTAACCTAACCTAACCAAACACCCCTTAGCCTAACCTAACATTACCGTCCCTTAACCTAACCTAACCTTACCTAACCAAACACCCCTTAGCCTAACCTAACATTACCTTCCCTTAACCTAACCTAACCTTACCTAACCAAACACCCCTTAACCAAACCTATCATAACCTTCCCTTAACCTAACCTAACTTAATCGTTCCCCAACTTAACCTGACCTATTGTAACCCTCTCTTAACCTTTACCTAACCTTATCTTTCCTAACTTAACCTGACTTAATCTTTCCCCAACCTAACCTAGCCAAACCAAAACCCAACCAAACCAAACCAAACCTAGATATCAATCCTTACTCTAAAAAAAAAATAAAAAAAAATAAAAATAAAAATCTCCTTTCATATCTCCGGGTCAAGAAGCTTCAGTGAACAAAACAGAGAAGCCCCAGATATAAAGGTGATTGAAGACCTGACCTGTCCCTCGCTACATCACAACCCTAATCTAGTATATATGTGTTGCCAAGACCACCACCATAACAACAACAACAACATCCGGGGTAACGTGATTTTCCCCCCCAGCCCACCTAGCTACCATGTTAAAGAGAAAAGAAAAACTCACTCACTCACTCACTCACTCACTCACTCACTCACTCACTCACTCACTCTCAGAAAGTTAGAATGATAATGGCTGAGAAAATGAATGGGTAAATTATCTCTCTCTCTCTCTCTCTCTCTCTCTTTTCTCTCTCTCCTTGGCGATAAGCTAAACGGCCCTATATCGAGCGGCAGCTGGATAAGACACAACCCTCCTCCTAAACTAAGGTCTTCTTCGAGTTTCGACCCCGAGGCACTCCCAATGTCCCCTCCCCCCCCCCTCCCAGGTGTAAGCCTAAACACCTGACTTTTACAATTTATTGTGAAGTGTAGAGGCGATCGAGTGCAGGTACCAAATGTTATAACAGAACTTTTTCCTTGACCTGTGGTGAGTGTCCATGGGGGTAGGGGTTGGGGGGAGGAGAGTCAGAGGGGAGGGGAAGGGAAGGGAGGTGAGAGATAGAAGGAAGGAGGGAGATGGAGATGGAGGAGGAAAGGAGGAGAATGGTTAGTTTTTTCTTCTGTCTGTATTTATTAACTTTTTAATGATCCTGGGCTACTTTTGAGAGAGAGAGGTGAGGAAGGAAAAGGGAGAGAAAAAAAAGTGAGGAGAGGGATGAGAGGAAAGGAAAAGAAGAGAGAGAGAAGGAACAGAAGAGAGGGAGATAAGGTAAAAAAGAGAAGAAGAGGGAAGGAAAGATAGAGGAGAGAGGAAAAGGAGAAAGAAAGGGGGGGAGGGTAAGTGATGGAGAAGGGAGAGAGAAGGTAAGAGGGGAAGGGAAAGGAACAGAGGGAAAGGAGTAGCTACCGTTAGTACCGTTAACTTCACCATTAGATTCATAACCATTATCCTCACCATTAACCACAATGATCGTCACCATTAACTACCATTATCCTCACCATTAACTGCCATTATCCTCACCATTTAACCACAATGATCGTCACCATTAGATTCATAACCATTATCCTCACCATTAACCACAATGATCGTCACCATTAACTACCATTATCCTCACCATTAACCACAATGATCGTCACCATTAACTACCATTATCCTCACCATTAACCACAATGATCGTCACCATTAACTACCATTATCCTCACCATTAACCACAATGATCGTCACCTGAACCTGATGATATATGACCTGAACAGCAACTTTGGTCAATATTTTAGGAATTTTAAACAACTTACCAATTTTGTATTATTATTATTATTATTATTATTATTATTATTATTATTATTATTAAATTAGTTTATCAAGACACTCCTAGGAAGGTAAGTAATGCACTAACACTCACCCCCAAGATACACCATGAAAACGGCAACATTCCAAATTACTTAGATAATAAATTACTTATTAATCAATGATACAATGAGTTACAATAAAGTTCTGTATTAAGGTGAGGACTGGAATTATTTTTTGTAGTGCTGTATCTTTTTTATTGTATCATTTAAGTTAGACAAAATAGACATCGATAAAACACATAAAAAAAAGTAATTATGAGGTGTTCTAAAAAGTTGGACTTCCGTTAAAAAATTACGGAATGACTTTGAAGAACTTTTGTTGCAGAAACTCTGTATTATCCTCAACATTAACCATTATTATCCATCATTAACCTTACCATTAGTTACCATTATTCTTACCAATAACTACTACTATCCTCAACATTAACCATTATTATCCATCATTAACCTTACCATTAGTTACCATTATTCTTACCAATAACTACTACTATCCTCAACATTAACCATTATCATCTACCATTAATCTTACCATTATCTACTACTATCGTTACCATTATCTACTACTATCTTCACCATTATCTACTACGATCCTCAACATTAACCATTATCATCTACCATTAAACTCACCATTAACACCATTAGCTTCAATATCAACCACCTTTAACCAATTTTATCTTGCATTAACTACAATTTACTATTATTATCGTTAACATTAACCTCATAAATTCTAGTAATCAACCTTCCCCTTAACAACCATTAGCTACAATTAACTCACATTAGCGACCATCAATCACCATTAAGAACCATTAGCCTCTCCACTGACCTAACCATTGGCCTCACATTTATCCTTACCATTAACCACCAATAACCTCACCCTTTACCACCTTTAACCTCATATTTCATCTTACCATTAACCACTATTATTAACCTCGTCATTAACCTTACCACTAACCACCAACAACCTTACCACTAACTACCAGTGACCTCAACCACCACCGACCAACATTAACTTCACCATTAACCAACTAGTCAACGTAACCTGACCCTCAGAGGCTAATTACAGTTCCTCCCCTCCCCTCACCCCCCTTTACACCAACCCCCTTCCTCCCCCATTCTACCCCTCCCCTACGAACCCCGCCTCCCTCACTCTACCCCTCCCTACCAACCTCTCCTCCCCATTCTACCCCTCCCCTACCAACCCCCCCTCTACCCTCCCTACTAACCCCTCCTACCCTCCCTACCAACCCCCCCCACCTCCCACAACCCCCTTCCTCCCCCCACTCTACCCCTCCACCAACCCTCCTTCCTTCATTTTACCCTTCCCCACAAACCCTCCTCCCCACCCCTCTCTACCCCCTCCTCCCCTCTACTCCCTCCCTCACTAACCCCTGTCTCCCCCCACTCCTCCCCCCCACTAACCCCTCCTACCCCACTCTACCTCCACCAACCTCTTCCTTCACTTTACTCCCACCAACCTCTCCTCCCCCACTCTACTCCCTCCCCACCAACCCCGCCTCCCCCACTCTACCCTCCCATACCAAACTTCTTCCTCCCAACTTTACCCTCACCAACCCCTGCCTCCCACTCTACCCCTCCACCAACCCTTCCTTCACTTTACCCCCTCCCCCACTAACCTGCCTCCCCCACTCTATCCCCTCCCCTACCAACCCCCTTCCTCCCCCCCACTTCACTCCTCCCCCTACCAACCCTGCCTCCACTTGCCCCCTCCCCCTACTAACCCCTGCCTCACGCCGCCCACTCCCCCACTCCCTACCGCCAACCCTTCCCCCACTCTTCCCTCCCTCCCAACCCCTCCCCCATCTAACAACCCTCCCTCCTCCCTCTACTTCCTCTACTTCTTCCTCGTTAATCAGTGACCCAAACTACCCCCCCCACTCTGCTGCATCAAAACAGTCTCCCTTCCTACCAAGTAACCATATCAACAATTAGATACAAAAGTATGTGTTAAGTTCTTTGGTGTTACATTGTATGTGTTAAGTTTTGGTGTTAAGTAGTACTGTATATGTGTTGTCTTTATGTTAAGTACTGTATGTGTTAAGTTCTTTAGTGTTAAGTACTGTATGTGTTAAGTTCTTGGTGTTACAGTACTGTATGTGTTAAGTTCTTTGGTGTTAAGTACTGTATGTGTTAAGTTCTCTGGTGTTAAATACTGTATGTGTTAAGTTCTTTGGTGTTAAGTACTGTATGTGTTAAGTTCTTTGGTGTTAAGTACTGTATGTGTTAAGTTCTCTGGTGTTAAATACTGTATGTGTTACTTTCTTTGGTGTTAAGTACTGTAGTGTGTTAAGTTCTTTGGTATTAAGTTCTGTAGTTTGTTAAGATTTTGGTGTTTTGTAGTGTGTTAAGTTCTTTGGTGTTAAGTACTGTCTGTGTTAAGTTCTTTGGTGTTAAGTACTGTATGTGTTAAGTTCTCTGGTGTTAAATACTGTATGTGTTACTTTCTTTGGTGTTAAGTACTGTAGTGTGTTAAGTTCTTTGGTATTAAGTTCTGTAGTTTGTTAAGATTTTGGTGTTTTGTAGTGTGTTAAGTTCTTTGGTGTTAAGTACTGTCTGTGTTAAGTTCTTTGGTGTTAAGTACTGTATGTGTTAAGTTCTCTGGTGTTAAATACTGTATGTGTTACTTTCTTTGGTGTTAAGTACTGTAGTGTGTTAAGTTCTTTGGTATTAAGTTCTGTAGTTTGTTAAGATTTTGGTGTTTTGTAGTGTGTTAAGTACGACAGTGTTAAGTTTTATGGTGTTAAGTTTTTTGTTAGTTAAGTTTTTGTTATTTTTGTGTTAATTTTTTGTAATTTTTTTGTGAGTTAAGCTTTTTATTAGATAAGTTTTCTGTTAGTTAAGTTTTATGTGAGTTAAGTAGTGAGTTAAGTTTTGTTTGTAAGTTATTTGTTAGATAAGCTTTTTATTATTTAAGTTTTTATTTAGTTAAGTTTTTTGTTAGTTAAGTTTCTTGTGAGTTAAGTTTTTTGTGTTAATTTCTTGATGTTAAGTTTTTTGTGAGTTGAGTTTTTATTAGTTAAGTTTTTTGTTAATTAAGTTTTTTGTGAGTTAAGTTTGTTGCGGTGTTAATTTTTTGTGTGTTAAGTAGTGAGTAAAGTTTTTTTTTTGGGTGTTAAGTACTGTAGTGTGTTTAAGTTTTATGTTGTTAAGTAGTGTGTTAAGTAGTGTGTTAAGTTTTTTGTGTTAAGTACGATGTGTTAAGTCCTTTGGTGTGTTAAGTAGAGTGTTAAGTCTTTTGGGTGTTAAATACTGTAGTGTGTTAAGTTTTATGTTGTTAAGTAGTGTGTTAAGTTGTTTGCGTTATGTGATGTGTTAAGTTTTTTGATGTTAAGTAGTGCATTAAGTGTTTTGTGTGTTATGTAGTGTGTTAAGTACGTTAGTGTGTTAGGGTTTTTTTTAGTGTTAAGTACTGTGTTATGTTTTTTGGTGCTAAGTAGTGTGCTAATTTTTTGCGTGTTAAGTAATTTGTTAAGTACGAAAGTGAGTTAAATTTGGGTGATACAGTTATTTCCGCTCTCAATCTTCTTCCCATCCTCTCTCTCTCTTGGCTCTACTAGACACACCACTCCTCCATCAGCGACGCCTACAGCTAGCACCTGGACCGCCATTTCCACCTGAGATATAAGCGCGTGTTTACCTGCGCCAACACTCGGGTGCAAATGCAGCAGGTGTGTCTTCAGCGTTGATTGATTTCGGTGGTGTGGGTCTACAGGTATTGTCTCGTCTCCCTTGTGTGTGTACAGCGTGTACCTATATGACCTTCGTGGATATATACACAGAGTGATTGTTGTCGCGTGTGAATGAACAGAGAATGATTTCCATAACAGGTCTCGCATTGTTGGTGACTGTTGTCGAAACTTAGGCAAAACCGACCCAAAAAGATGTTATGAGAATTGAGTTTATATTATAGAGTGATATATTTATTTTTTTTATTTTTTATGTTTGTCATCTCCATTAATTAACCCTTACGGTGTTCTGGGTCAGTACCTGTGACTTTATCAAGACCTGAAGAACAAAAGTTTATTATGTTGCACTAAAAGAAATAGATGAACTTAACCTTCATCTTGAACCCCCAATAAATCAATCGTACTGAGATAAAAACTACCCCCGGAACTGTACTTGTATACGGTAATTTACCTTAACCACAAAATAATACATTGGATAATCTTGTAATAGCCCCTGTCTTATAGGCAGAAGTATTATAAAAATGGGTTAATTACATTTGATTTATATACTCTATCACCCTCTGTAACTTTCCACTACCTATGAGGTAACATGTTCAGAGCACGTGTTAAGGTGTGCCCCAGGGAAGTCGCGTCACTTAGTGCTGAGCAAAGGCATTAGGTAGCCGGCTCTCTGGCCACCTCATGCGGCAGTAGTTTGATATCCTTGACGAGAGGAAAACGTTATTAAGAGCCATCGTGGATGGTTCAGTCTTCCCTCGAGGAGGACGTACATTACCGTTCTCCCTCGACGGGTATTACGGGGATTGTCACTTAACACCTCACACCAACCGGACGTATTTAGAAGAGCTCTTTAATAGAGCCTCCGTACTCATCTTAATACTCATAGCTACAGTAATTAAGTTACGGTGATATACACTTGGAACTGTATCTGAGATAGTTCCTCAATAAATAGATAACAGACAATTGGGTTTGGCTACTAAAACCCTATATAATTTGCATGTTCCAGCCTCATTAACCCAGAAGGAATCAACGGTTAAAGAGCCAGTTCAATCTCTCAGAAATACATCATTACTCAATCTTCACATGAAAGAGAAAACTGCATTTATACTGAACAGAACGATATTCAGTATACCGATACTGTATTCTCTATACACGATTCTCTTTTTCACCTGATATACATAAGTATGAAAATTTGTATTTACTCCTGAAAATAACATTACACTTCTGTTGTACTAAAATATATATATACATAGACCTTACCTTCATGCAAAATAAATTCTGCATTTAAATTAGACAAAAAATTTACATGTGTACAATACATTATTATCCTCCATCTGAAAATTAATTTTACATGTGATGCACTGAAATACAAGTATATTTTCTCTTCAACAGTATAAAAAAATGCATTTGTGTTGCAGTGAAAAAATCAACATGAACTTTAACTTCATATGTAACTAAAATAAAATTCACGTATGCTGTGAACAAACATAAATACAAACAGTATGTACTAAAACACATGAACTTACCTCTATCTGAAATACTACACTACACTACCTTTATAAAGAACATTCTAAGTGTTAGTCATACTTTTAATTAAACCTGGACATTGCAACCTAACCTAATCTAACCTAACCTTAATATACTGTAGCTACAAGCCTTGATTCACCTGACGTTATCACTGCAAGGTTCCCGGTACTGAACAGCCACATTGTTAATAAGATACTACATGCAATACAATAATTATAATAATACTATAATGAAAGCTCCCGGTAAATAAAGGCTCAGGATTCAAAGTTAATTACCACTTAATAAGATTATGAAGGATAAGTAACTAGTAACTTTAATCTCATTTACTCCAGGTTTATTTCAAAGTAACTTTAAATTTTGTCCTAGTGGATTTATAGTAATTTTTAACCCCTGAAAGAAATAAAAACAAATTATTGTGGATATTTATAACTGCACCCCACTATAACCTGGCCTAGTATAACTGAAGCAAAATATAAAGAGTAAAACAAACTGTGGACTGTGTACTTACCAAAGACGCTTCTGTATCTATCTTCATCACTGAAGTTCTAACCTGTAAAAACATAAACCAGTGTTAGAAACAATGATTTACTACAATACACTCATTGAAACAAATCTTGTAAAATGAGAGGTCACAGAATACAAAATATTATCTGAGA
The DNA here is from genome assembly GCF_018991925.1 of Homarus americanus. Taxonomy (NCBI): domain Eukaryota; kingdom Metazoa; phylum Arthropoda; class Malacostraca; order Decapoda; family Nephropidae; genus Homarus; species Homarus americanus. The sequence goes on from NW_024739490.1 coordinate 17,210, forward strand.
ATATACTTCACTACGTTCATCAATATTCCTTAATTTTTCGTTCTATCTCAACTCTTATATATAATATATATATATATATATATATATATATATATATATATATATATATATATATATATATATATATATATATATATATATATATATATATATATATATATATATATATATACAATATACAAAATACACCAACAAGAGGTCCATTTGGTCCTACACACAAAGAGTTTCACTTTCCACACGTTCTACAGTAATTGTTGATGGACTACTGTAGTCATCACTAACCTTGTTTTATCCTTAAAAACTTTAGTTATTGAAGCGTATTAATAACATCTTAATACCATAAGGTTCTGTCCACAGAACACATAAAGGATTGCACATAAATATATCTCTACATCACTATTCATGCATTACTTACAGTACAATACTCGTCATCAAAAAGTTAAAGAATAAGATAAAACGATGATCTTCGATTTAACTTTGAAAACTACCAGACATTGCTAATTACATATTACTTTCCTAGGTTTAATAATATTACTTTCTATAGTTTAGTGATATTTTCTCAAGTTCAATATTATACCTATACCCTGGTAGTGAGTTATATTAAGATAAGCTCTATTGTAAAAAAACAAATATTGTCTAAATTGTAGATACAGTGTAAGGTTTAGTCTGTCTTTACTGAGAGCAATATAACTTGTTTTGTTTCTATTATATTTTTTATTGAGCATTATTGTTTTTTAAGTATAAATAAAAAATTCAAGAAGTTTTCTGTGTGCTTAATAAATTGATATACTGTACAGTATTAAAATGGATTACCTGAAAAATCTCCATCTCTGTAATATTAAATCAGATAAAATAATATTTTACAACTAGGTAAAGTAATACTGTACTGTATTATCAAACAATGAAGAGTAATATTATCAAACAATGAAGAGTAATATTATCAAACAATGAAGAGTAATATTATCAAACAATGAAGAGTAATATTATCAAACAATGAAGAGTAATATTATCAAACAATGAAGAGTAATATTATCAAACAATGAAGAATAATATTATCAAACAATGAAGAGTAATATTATCAAACAATGAAGAGTAATATTATCAAACCAGATGAAGAGTAATATTATCAAACCAGATTAAGTAATATTATCAAACCAGATTAAGTAATGTTATCAAACCAGATTAAGTAATGTTATCAAACCAGATTAAGTAATATTATCAAACCAGATTAAGTAATGTTATCAAACAATGAAGAGTAATATTATCAAACCAGATTAAGTAATATTATCAAACCAGATTAAGTAATATTATCAAACCAGATTAAGTAATATTATCAAACCAGATTAAGTAATGTTATCAAACCAGATTAAGTAATGTTATCAAACCAGATTAAGTAATATTATCAAACCAGATTAAGTAATGTTATCAAACAATGAAGAGTAATATTATCAAACCAGATTAAGTAATATTATCAAACCAGATTAAGTAATATTATCAAACCAGATTAAGTAATATTATCAAACCAGATTAAGTAATATATCAAACCAGATTAAGTAATGTTATCAAACCAGATTAAGTAATATTATCAAACCAGATTAAGTAATGTTATCAAACAATGAAGAGTAATATTATCAAACCAGATTAAGTAATATTATCAAACCAGATTAAGTAATATTATCAAACCAGATTAAGTAATATTATCAAACCAGATTAAGTAATGTTATCAAACCAGATTAAGTAATATTATCAAACCAGATTAAGTAATGTTATCAAACAATGAAGAGTAATATTATCAAACAATGAAGAGTAATATTATCAAACAATGAAGAGTAATATTATCAAACAATGAAGAGTAATATTATCAAACCAGATTAAGTAATATTATCAAACCAGATTAAGTAATATTATCAAACCAGATTAAGTAATATTATCAAACCAGATTAAGTAATATTATCAAACCAGATTAAGTAATATTATCAAACCAGATTAAGTAATATTATCAAACCAGATTAAGTAATATTATCAAACCAGATTAAGTAATGTTATCAAACCAGATTAAGTAATATTATCAAACCAGATTAAGTAAAGTTATCAAACAATGAAGAGTAATATTATCAAACCAGATTATAATATTATCAAACCAGATTAAGTAATATTATCAAACCAGATTAAGTAATATTATCAAACCAGATTAAGTAATGTTATCAAACAATGAAGAGTAATATTATCAAACCAGATTAAGTAATATTATCAAACTAACT
>NW_024739491.1:0-20143 GCF_018991925.1 Homarus americanus
TGTCAAGTTCATTCCCAAACTAGTGAAACACCTTGACTTAACCCGAGCAGAAAGAACACTTCTTGCACTTCCACCAAGACTGGGAGGGATGGGACTAACTAATCCAGAGGAGATTGCTGACTCTGAACATCAAAATTCACTTAAGCTCACGGCAGCCCTCACTGACCACATAATAGCCCAGAATGCAACAGGGGAAGTGGACACCAGCGAAGTTAATAAGATCCGTAGGTCCATTACAACAGATCGGCAGCACTGCCAAAATGACATGTTGCAGCAACTATTGCTGCTGGTTCCAGAAAATTTGACAAAAAAAGTAGCTATAGCGCAGGAGGGGGGCGCCTCGAACTGGTTAACTACGTTACCGATAAGGGCAAATGGTTTCAGCCTTAACAAACAAGAATTTACAGATGCCATTGCTCTAAGGTACGGTTGGCCAGTAGATGGTTTGCCCTCCCAATGCGTGTGTGGCTATTCCTATGATGGCGATCACGCCATGGTTTGCAAGAAGGGGGGCTTCATATGCATGAGGCATGACGAGGTAAGGGATCTCACAGCAAATATGTTGAAGGAAATCTGCCGGGACGTCATGGTAGAACCGACCCTCCTTCCACTGGATGGCGAGATCTTCCAACACAGGACTTCAAACACATCTAACGAAGCCCGTGTGGACGTCAGTGCTCGAGGATTCTGGGGGACAGCGAGCTTTCTTCGACATCAGGATTTTTGATCCCATGGCCGTTTGTCACCGTAACCTAGCCCTCGATGCTGCGCATAGGAGGAACGAGAACGACAAGAGAAGGGCATATGGGGAGAGAATTCAAAATGTTGATCAAGGCAGCTTCACTCCTCTAGTGTTCACAACCTCTGGTGGGATGGGCCCAAGTGTAAGATGTTTCTACACCAGACTCGCGGAGCTGATCTCCGAACAGAAGCAGCAGCCCAGAAGTTATGTCACAGCCTGGATGAGATGTCGACTGTCCTTCTCTCTCCTTTGGTCGGCTTTGCTCTGCCTCGGGGGAACGAGAGCTTCTGCCCCTACTCCGACAACTGCTGCAGATATCGACTATGAGGCTACAGTCACTGAATGCCGCATAGATCTGCGGCTCAACTAACTCAACACAGCTAGGATAGCTACTTATTTATTAGGATATTTAATTTTAAGGTAATAAAATGGCGGCGAAGGTGTGGCTATTGGGGGAGGCTGGAGGCCACGTTTAAAAAAAAGTAGTAGTAGTGATAATAGTAGTAGCAGTAGTTGTTGTAGTTGTAGTAGTTGTGAGTAGGAGGAACTGGAGTATAGGCTGAACGTAAAGCTTCACCGACGCTCATCTTTGTTGTCGTGGCATGAAATGAGACAGTCCTATGTATGGTATGGTATGGTGTGTGTGTGTATGTATGGTATGGTATGATTTGGTGTGTATGTATGTATGTATGTGTGTATGTATGTATGTCCCCAACATACGTCTGTGTATGCCCTCAATATACACAACTTCTGGATGAACACCACACAGACAGACAACTAGTGTAAATAATAACATTACGTCACGTACTGGCATGGAATGTCTACAACAACACCGCTGGAACAACGTTGATGCTGACGTTAGCCTCACTGACATAAACAATCGGCAAAGGAAGACCGTAAAAGTATCTGATAAGTCTTTATCGGCCCTAACTGGCGACCCGGTCTTAACATGGCCCTGATTTTACTCTAGGTATCACAGTCCAAATCTCCCCCGCCGCCGTTAGTCCCCTGGCGGGAATAACCGGAAATCTTGTTAACATAAAGATTTTATGGCTATATTTTAGTGGCTGTAACTACGGTCCGTGTGTGAGGAAGATACAAAATACGTGTATTGTAGAACATTGAATATAAATGTAATTTTACCGCGGGTTTTCTTCAACAAAATCTTTTTCCTTTTCGTCATTCTTCTAGTCAGTGTTAGAGAGTCGGGGAGAAGGAATGGTAAACAATAATGGTAGGAAGATGGTTAATACTTCTCTCATGTCTAATGATGTCTTAACGACTGTTTCCTAGCTAATTTAATAATTTCTCAGTTGTTGCATGTCCGTGTTTGTTGAGGTAGACTCGAGAGTTCTAAGACATTGTATCTCTTTTGTTTCGTGTTATCGTCTCTCTCTCTCAGTTCTTTACCTCTTATTTTTTTATCCTTGCCTAATATAAATCTATGCCTCTTGTACTTATAAACATTAAAATATATGTATTGTCTACTTGAATTCACATTATTTTTCTCATTATCGAAACACATCCTTCGTCTTGTCCTATACTGGGTTTTATCCTCACTGGCTCCCCTCCCACACTGCACCTGTTGTGCTCGCTGTAGTTAGTGTGAGCTGCAGTATCCATTTCTACATAAGATTTCCAGTTTGACTTAATTTCTTTTCCTAATCCTAAAACTACAGTAGGTTTCCGCTTTTTCTTTTGATGTTTCATCTATAATCAAATTTCAGTTCTTCCTTTCTCAAAACCTTAAGAAATCTAGATATCCATTAACCTAACCTAACATTAATCTAACCTGACCTAACCAAGGTATCAATTAAGCTAACCTAATCTAACCAAAATATCCATAAACTTTTAACCTAATCAGGATATCAATAAACTTAATCTAATTAGGATACACATAAACCTAACCAGAATATTCTTTAACCTATCCTAACCGAACCTAACAGCTTCAAGTGTCTCGATTCACGACTCTCATTCTCGAAATCAAACTTGAAATTTAGTGTACTAATGGTAACCCCTGACACAAACGACTTACTGTGTTCATGTGATCATATTGTTGAACATATTGTAGTTTTATCACGAAATAATGGATATAAAATTACTATACATCATACTTTCTTCTTGTTCATTCTCGTCGTATAAAACCAACATATCATCATTAATTATAGTACAATCAGGAACTTTGGGACATCACTTTACGATATCTCTCACATACGTCATGTATTGTAGGTCAGTATTGTAGTTATATCACAAACTATAGGATATACCACGACCCATTATCAAGATTGCTTTATGTACTTTGTCTGTCAACGGGAATTCTTTTGTTGTTTAAAATGTTTAATTATTCTCTGACATCTCTATAGAAGCATAAGCCTAGATAGATATAGATATGTATTATTATATATAGTATGTATCGATTTCTTCATTAATGATTATGTACTTAGGTATACTGATACATAAAATTGTCTATGTATATCTTGATTATACAGTGTCACTAAAATGTATCTTAACACTTTTCAACACTTGTAGGTTTTATTGTAATGTTTGTCCAGCTGGACATGGAAATCTCGCCAAAGAAAACGCTGTGAAATTATACCCGAGGTGACTAACTAAAGTGTTTTATGATCTTAGTAAACTATCTCCTAATTCCCCTTCAGTACTGGGCGCCATTTTCAATATTTTATTTAGGTAACTCTTGACTATTATTCAGCAGAGACCCCGTACACAGGAGGTTAAAGGGCGAGACCCCGTACACAGGAGGTTAAAGGGCGAGAATAGTTTCAAAATTGTTTCCTACAGTAATTAATTGGGCAAAAATAATCTGTCAATAACAACAAAGTAATATCGTTCACTTATATCATGATCGATAAAATACTGAAAATAAAGGAAATTAGTTAATTCCAATCTGTCAAGTTGGAACTGCTTCTATAGCCAAACATGACGCAAAGAAAAGACTCGGTAAATTTCGTTTCGTGCTTGGACCATTTGTGTAGACGTTATGAAGCTTAAGGCTACTGTAACACCTTTCATAAGTAATGGTAGGATTATACGTATTTTCATAATTTAGGGTTATATCACAACTACCGGTTTAAGGATTTGTTGACTCTTAGCGCCCTTGTAAATCGCAGCGAGTCTAATATACGATTTTTTTTCGTTGTTTGTTATCGTAAAAAAAAAATAAAAATAACAGTAGAAAAAAGTGAACTCCCGAATACATTATTAAATTCTTATAATGTGTAAAAAATAGGAAAAAAAATAATTGAATGAATTTTAGTTACGTGTTGCTGTTATTGAGTTTAAATTATGTCCTACTCCTCAGAATAGAGATGTAAACTAAAGGAATTGTTAGGAGTATCGGAACGGATTTAGTTATGTGCTTAAAGACATTAGTTGTTGAAGGGCAGAGTTATGAAAAACAACTATTTATTTATCCAAGAAAACGGTGGTGGGATTTTTTTTCTCCTTCTGGGGTATTTTTCTTTTCAGTAAACACCTAATTGAATATCTACACTAATAATAACAGAGTATTTACCATAACCATAGATATAACCTTTGTCTCTGGTGTGTTTGAAATAACCGTGATAACATTGATTTTGCTCATATACAGTATGCACAGGACATCAAAACGCCAGTCTTACTAAGCGAAAAATGTCGCCAATATGTTATATATCGTGCACGTGTTTAATTACTTTTTCACTGTTTCATTTTTTCGTATGATATTGCACCACGACTACAGGGTAAAAAATGTGACAAATGGCTATATTCTGTATCGACTTTATGATAGATATTGCCCTAAAAAAAAAAAAAATATCCGCCTTCACGAGTTGGCTGATATTACACTGGCCGAGATATTTGAGTGGATGCGGCAATCACCTATTGACTCACAGGTCAGCGGTTCGAATCCTGTAGTGATAGTGGGTCACTGGTGTACGCCCCTAGTTGATTCGGCTGCAGAATAAGAACATAAGAAAAGAAAATAAGAAGTCTGCAATAGGCCGGTTGGCCTGTTCCTTCTCCTTTTGATAATGAAAGCTTTTGTTAAATGACCCACCTACACCATGTCTTTGTATGTAATAAGTCATTTTTGTCTAATGTAGGTTTTCAGCCTTCGGGCTGCAATTTTTTTTCAATAAACCGTTAATTATTATTATTATTATTATTGTTATACATACATACACACACACACACACAGAGGCACACGCATATACACGCACGCACACACGCCCACACACACACACACACACGCACGCACGCACGCACACACACACATACACACATATATATCTTATAGTTTACGTCAAGCTAATGGAGACCATTGCTACCATAGACATGTGTTACAATGTACAGTTACAGTGTAATGGGCGTGACCCAAGCCATTCGGGACAATTGGAAACCTATGGTCAAATTTATGTGAATATAACACCGGATTTCCCATGGCCAGCATCTAACAATACTGTACTCTTCTGTGGGTATATTAAATGTTAGAGAGAACTCCGCCCGACAACAGACATGGAAACTTGTGGAACTAAGCTCTCTCTCTCTCTCTCTCTCTCTCTCTCTCTCTCTCAAAAGCATGACTAATTCACACTTCACTTAAACATTATTAAACGTCTTGCGTCATTACATTTGTGAATAGTGAGAGCAACACACAAAACCGACTACGAACCTAATATGGGGGTTCGGTTTCCGGTAGGTTAGGTTTGGTTAGCGGTAGGTTAGGTTCGGTTTCCGGTAGGTTAGGTTTGGTTTCCGGTAGGTTAGGTTTGGTTAGCGGTAGGTTAGGTTTGGTTAGCGGTAGGTTAGGTTTGGTTAGCGGTAGGTTAGGTTTGGTTAGCGGTAGGTTAGGTTTGGTTAGCGGTAGGTTAGGTTTGGTTAGCGGTAGGTTAAGTTAGCGATAGGTTAGGTTGGCGATTAGTTAGCTTAGGGTGTTTAATTACCAGTGCAACTAACCTGCCTCCCTGTTAGTTTCCGTCCCCTGAGTATAACAGTAGTGGAGGTGATCAGTGTACACAAACGGTACTTTGAACCTTACAGAGAATGAGGTTATTTCCCGAGTGTAACTTGAACATTTCTTATGTTTCTGTATATTATGTAACTGGTAAACGGAATTTCTATCATAACTTGTATTCATATTAAATTATTAATATAACTTTTTCGGTAATCAGTGATGGTGCAGTGTAATAACCCGAGACATTTTGGTGGTGTTTAGCAGAAGTATTGGGTCAGGTGAAGATTAGCCCCTCCTCCAACCAGCAGCCTGTTTCACCAGGTGATTAGCACCCTAACTCTGCCTGGGAGGGGTTTAGGTTAGGTTAGGGTGGTTTATTTTATGATGAGATAAGTTGGGGCTAATCTTCAAACGACCTGAAGTATTAATAATTACAGTATTAGCATCAGTTCAAGTTTTAGTAGGAGTCCTCAGTTGTTGTCACGTGATGCATGGTGACACCTGTTGCTTGGCAAGCTAGCACCTACCTTCAGTATCTCAATTATTAAACTAATCCAAACCCACTGTCATTTTATGCCTTAATAATTATTGGTAATATATATATATATATATATATATATATATATATATATATATATATATATATATATATATATATATATATATATATATATATATATATATATATTTATATCAATCAAAGAACCAGTTAACGCGTCTACGTACTGTATATTAAAATAACATTATTTAATTTCTTGAAAAAAATAAAACCTTTGAGGCCACTTACATCAATGTTATTCAATTTTTTATGTATAAATAGTTCTGTATAAAGACGAAAAATATATCAGCTTACAAAATTGTATGATAGTTATTGTATAACATTCTCTCCCACTCAACACCCTGTAGTAACATTTCGGTGACAGCGAGTTTTGTAAACTAATAATGTTTTTCACGTTCACTAATGGTCCCAAGTTCATACTCGTACACAGGAATTTGTTTGAGGGAGTTATTAAAGTACCTGTGCTGACCGTGAGGTGATGAATTAAGTCCTATTGAACATACGACCATTGAGCAAGCAGTGAAGAATGGAAATTTCTGTATTACGTACACATCAACACTCTCATACATAATTTCATACCAAGAATATAAAGCATAATATAATCTATGCCCAAATCTTCGCTTATTTCCTGACGCTCCTCCTTCTCAGTGATGTTCCTCTCCTGTGAACGCCTTTGGTGAGGTAATATAGAGGTGGAGTGTGCCGAGTGTTGTTAAGGGATATATAGTAGATTGGCTGAGGTTCATGAGTAGTTTGTGTCGTTGAGTGAAGGCATTAAGAAGGCATTAAGATACTTTAGTGGCCTAAGACGTGATGAAATGTCGTGTTTCATCAGATTCCTTCAGTAACATGGGATTGAATATTCCTTACAGCCTATTTCGTCTCGTTCACATTATTGTACATGTGACGTTATTAAGGGAGTCAAGACCATAAAGTTAAAATTGTGAAAATTTAGGGACGGGGTCTTGAGAGAGCGTGAGACATCAGGCTTACGAGTGCACACAGGCTTTAAGACCCTTGAGAGCTGGAAATGTTTATTTTGAGAGTTCCTGTGGACGTAAGCCGTAAGGTTAATGTTGGAGCTTATCCACTAAATTTTTTATGAGAACATAAAAAAAAATGTCTTAATGTAAGCACGAGACCTTTGCTCCGTGTTAAGGTGAAAGCCGTGAGATTCCTCTTGGGAGTTAACGTCCTGAAGTCCCTTTACAAACAGGTGTTGTCGCTGTGGTCCTCACCAGAGATTATGCTGCATGTATTTACTCTTCAACATTACTTCTCAACATAGGTTGGTGAACTTCTCGACTATTTCAGAAGCTGACAAGGTCATCATTACCATGATTTATTTATGTAAATTATGTGGTATTTTAGACTCGTCACTGTTGGATCAGTGTAAGTTGTCATATTAAAAAAAGATTATGTCGAGAGGGATGTAGTTGGTAATTATTGTTAATGCTTTATTTGTTTCCATACAAAGATGGTATTTAGTTTCCCGTCCGGTTATTCTGGTGTTCTTCTGTCCGATGTCAGTGTCTGAGACGATTAGACCAATTGAAGAAGAATATTGTGCAATTATACGTTCAAGACTCACCACGGACAAATTTGCACTCACAGATGCAAACATTTAAGTGTTTGGTCGTGAGGGCTTACTGTACGTAAACATTACAGTAAAACATACTGTATAATATTCGGTAAACCGTTGCAGAGAACTGATAGGTGATGCTTGGTAATGATCGGTATACATGAAACTAATTTTCTTATGGTATCCCCAACAAAGCTCCATAATGCAGTAAACATATAAAACATGATTGATTTTATGAATTTTGAAGTGTTGCTAATAAGAATTGAAGCCTAATGAGAGGAAGGTCAAGCATGACGAGTCCACACACACACACACACACACAGACGTACACGTGCTTGAGTAGGAAAGTAAACTACACTTTGAAAGGTTGAATAATTTCCTTCTATTATTTCAACACTAACGGGAGGATTTTCTTCATGTTGAATCTCTGCGGAAGGGGGGAGGAAAGGGTTGTCCTCCTCCCTCCTCCCTCCCTCCCTCCCCCCTCCCCCTCCCTCCCTCCCCATAGAACGTTCGTATACTGTGAATGTTTTTCTATTATTTTGTAGACGTGTTTCTTGCTTTCATTATTATATATATTTGTGTGTACCTCCTGTAAACTCCTCCAGCTCCCACCTTTCATCACCACCACCTCACCTTTTTCCTTTCCTCCTTACAACCGACACCACCTCACCACCACCATCCTCCCTCACTGCCAACAATACCAACACCATCATCACCATCCTTCCTCACTCCCACCAACACCTTCACCACCACCACCATCATCCTCCCTCACTGCCACCAACACCTTCACCACCACCATCATCCTCCCTCACTGCCACCAACACCTTCACCACCACCATCATCCTCCCTCACTGCCACTAACACCTTCACCACCACCATCATCCTCCCTCACTGCCACCAACACCTTCACCACCACCACCATCCTTCCTCACTCCCACCAACACCTTCACTAGCATCAACTCGGAGACAGTACGAAATAATAATGGGTTAGGTTAGGTTTGGAATTGTCACATAATTATGTGACAATTCAATGTGACAAACAACGTGTCAACAAACAGACTACGTATTATAATAGTCTGTTTGTTGACACGTTGTTTTATGTGACAAGTGAAGCGAGTGTTGACATGAGCATTTATCATTTTCCTAGTTTACTTCGTGAGCTTCCAAATTCATTTCGTCATTTTTTTTTCAAATTTACTTCGTCAGTTTCCTATTTCTTTTCCACCAAGTTTTCCACTGGTAGAGGTGAACGCTGTACTATGTGATTGTCTTTGTTTTAAATACATTATCTGTGACGTCTTCTTCATCGTACAGTATTTATATATACATATTTTCAGTTATTTGTGTACTGTAGATGTTCCTCGTTCTTACTTGTTGAATCGCATGAAATTGATATTGACGTTATTATTTTAATGAGATTTTTAAGTTCATGATCGCTATTGCTTTTGTTTTATTGTGATAGGTGTTGCCAAGCCGCTTCCTCTACACACCAAAACTACTACTACCACCACCACCACCCTTAACTACCAACAACCCCCCCAACTACCACCACCCCCAACTACCACCACCCCCAGCACCTACTTCCACCACCCCAGCTACCACCACCCCCAACTACCACCACCCCCCAACTGCCACCACCCCAGCTACCTACCCCTAACTACCACCACCACCCCCAACTACCACCACCCCAACTACCACACTTTAGCTACACCACCCCCAACTACCACCACCCCAACTACCACCCCCAGCCACCGCCACCCCCAACTGCCACCACCCCAACTGCCACCACCCCAACTACCACCACCCCCAACTGCCACCACCCCCAGCTGCCCACCACCCCCCAACTACCACCACCCCCAACTACCACCACCCCCAACTGCCACCACCCCAGATATTCAGTAACACGGTATTGGCTCTCACATTTTCTCGTTTATTTAGTTGACCAATAAATTGTCTCAACAGACATACTTCAACAGGAGAGTTACAGTGATTGAACTTTTGGCGATTTTTGTCGAGTATTAACCCAAAAAATATCATCCTTATGTTTACAAATACTTTTTTGCCTCATTATTATTATATCACCAAGCTTCCGTCTCTCTCTCTCTCTCTCTCACTCCACCTAAGAGAGAGACAGAGGGAGGGATCGAGGGAGGGAGGGAGGGAGAGAGAGAGAGAAGGTGGGGGGAAGAGAGGTAAAAGGGGGAAAGAGGGAGTGAGAAGGGGAAAGAGAAGAGAGAACAGTAATAACGAAGTAGACAGAGAGAGAGGGGAGGGATGAAGAAAGACAGTGAGTTGTGAGTGAGAGAAAGTGTGAAAATGAGTAAGAGTGAGTAAATGAGTGAAGGTATGTGTTGTGTGTGTTGATACCTACACACACACACACACACACACACACACACACATTGCCCTCAGCCGCACCAGAAATATTAGGTGGCAGTATTTCACACGTGACAATACAATATGCGGGGCTCTCACTCAACCCCCGTGAAACATGCAGTTTACGCTCCAGTGTCCATAATGCAGGTAAGATAGCACACACAGCCTCCCAAGTTGGCGCTGACAGCAGATGCACACGTCTTAACACTGGGGGAGTCGTGCATCGGTGGTAGTGGTTAGTGCTGGTGGTTAGAAGTGGTTGTGGTTGTTAAGGTTGTGGTTAGTAGGGGGTGTTGTTTGTGGTAGTGGTTTGTCGAGGAAGCGGTTAGTGTTTGTTATTTGTGGTTAGTGATTGTGGTAAGTGTTTGTCAGGTTTATGGTTATTAGTCATTGTTATTTGTCGTTAGTGGTTTATGGTTATTGGTTTTTAGGGTTGAGGTTAGTGATTTTTTTTTTATTAGTCTGGTAAATTGTTGTCAGGTTGTGGTTAGTAGTTGTGGTGGTTAGAGTTAATAGGAGGTGATGGTTGTTGTTGTTGTAGGTAGTGGTAGTCGAAATGGTGTTGTAGTACGGATGGTAGTGTTGTGATTACTGGGAATGGAACTGGTTGGTTGTCAAAGTGTCAGTGGTCGTGGTGTCTGTTATGGTCATGGAGTTGGTCGTGTCGGTGGTATTGGTGTCGGTGGTGTCGGTGGCGGTCGTGTTGTCGGTGGTGGTCGTGGTGCCGGTGGTGGTCGTGCTTGTGGTTCTAGTGTCGGTGGTCGTGTCGGTAGTCGTAGTGCAGTAGTAAAAGCCACGTGAGATTCGTCTGTTTGTTGCACAACTTGGTCGTAATGGTGTGCTCCGTCAGGGCTGCGATGGGAGAAGGCTTATTCGCATCATTAAATTCAACACAATTGCACACACTGTGACTCAACGCCTGATGTAGCAAGTTAAACTGTAAGTGTGTGTGTGTTGCGCGTTTTGTTGGTTCCAACTTGGAGGGAATATTTATTTCAGAAATGGACCCAGAGGTAAGTCTGGAAACGTAAACAAGTTTGAAATAAACAGGAAAGATAAACACATTTTACGTTGAAACATTTAAAAACATTTGCAACATAAACAATCATAAATGAACATGTGATAATATTATTACCATAATATTTGTTATCTATTTCAAAGGATTTTCGCTCAAAAGATGATGTGGAAATTATTCTTGTAAAGTCTTTTATGTACTTGCCGGGGATTTTTCTTTCCTGAAATGTGTAAGTATAGTGTAATGGTGACATTTGTAGTCGGAAACAAAAACCGATGCAATATTTTTAGTTCGCGTCTACGAATAAAATGGGAATTATTGTAGGTATTGCGGCGTCGACTTGTGTCCACATTCAGCTGAAAAGTTTCCTCCCGTGACTACAGCGGCAACATGGAGCTTAACAGTCTCATATTACCTGGGTCCGGAACATCAAATTTGGCTCGTTATGATTTTCCACAACGGTAGTCCGAGTACAACTTACAGGTCATGTTGGCTGTCTTAAGTTTGTACCGCCACTTAGGTCATCTATTTACTTTGATGCATTCTATCATATCCAGTTACGGAATAAGGATAACTTGGGAACCTTTGAGAATATCAACTTTGTATATACATTCCTTGTTTGTTTTTATACTGTGAAAGTCATCTTACATTTATGAGGAACAAATTCAAAAATTGTACTGAGTTTGGTCGATATTTGTGTCTTTTTGGTGTCAGGAAATATAATGTGTTTCGATAGTCATTTGTTTTTCTTGTTTTTGCCTACGGATCTCTTGAAACATTGAGTAGATCTATAACTTGCTGAGGCCTTGAATGAGGTCAAGTTATGTGTTAATACGCGTCAAATCTTAGTGGATATTGAGCTGCTTGTAATAGTGTGTGTGGGGAGTCTGACCATAACACAGGATCTACTCGTTCTGGTTCTCGTTTTTATCCCCTGGTCGTACAGTGATCAGAGAGAATAGTTTTTTGCTCGTTGTATTTGTCTGCCGCATTGTGTGCTTATGAATACAGTATTATAAAAAAGGAGGTTAACTGAATTTTATGAAGTATGACAAAAGTAGTGAGTGTTGCCTTAAGATTCAGTTTAATTGCTGATTAATTAGTGTACTTACTAACCTAAGATATGCGTTTAAAGAACTTTGAAACGCAGGAATACATTAATACTCGTACGTCAACATCAGTTACATGAAGTCGAACAGAACTTGAATCTGTATTAAAGCACAAATTGTCGTTTGGTTCACATTTACCAAAAGTTGATCTAGACAACCACCTTTGGTAGCTCGACCTGTTTGCACCGTCTGCCACACTTACTTCCACCACAGCCACACAATTACCTAAGTTTATAATCTCTTCAGTAAATCTTAGATCTTCACACAGGATCCTTTTGAACTTAATTAACATTAACCGCACGTCGTTCAAGTCTCGAAGGTATGTGTACACACGATTAAAAAAGTATCTGCACATCGGGTGCGATGATTTCCTAAACGATCAATACACCTATGTTATTACATAACCAGCAGCAACAATGAACCACGCTACACATTGTTGGAAAGATTGATCTGTTTCTTTCTGAATGTGCATATAATAACAATACTTACTGTGGATAAAACAGGAAATGTCGATAGCAACCGATATATGGCATTTTGCAATAGCCATCGTCTGTGGTTATTGTTTCGCGCGACATGTGCACATAATTTTTTTTGATCGTGTGTACATATTAAATAAGCTACCGCGATTTGGCATCCACGTATAGGTGTCTACGCTAGATGCTGAAGATATTCATACCTCGCCTTAGTATTTAGAGGGATGCTGTCTGTACCGTAAGGATCATTAACTTCCATGGCCGATTACTAGCCGTGCCCTAATTATATATATATATATATATATATATATATATATATATATATATATATATATATATATATATATATATATATATATATATATATATATATATATATATATATATAACATAATAACAATATATATATATATATGGTAAATTTTTACTTTAGGACACGAGTTCCTAGGGGTTGACCAATATGTTTTTCCAGTGTATTTTGGTGTGTTTTAAGCTAATCTGACCTTCATTTTTTCGGAAATTTATAGTTTTTGCGCCCCCCCCCCCTTCCCCGAACAATAATGCGGGAGAGCCTGGGAAATCGGGGTTTTTGGGTGGGGGAGACAACGAGTCATCTAACCTAACCTAACCCCGATTTTGGAAAAAAAAAAATATAGCTAATATTTATATATAATCGAAGAAGTCGCAGTTAATTCTTCTCACAACCTGCTAGGACCTTATTTTTATGTATTTATATGCACTGATAATTATACTTTCCCCAAATTAATACCGTGACAATATTGGCAATGTATTTTTTTCATACTTGTGAAGTAAATTACATATTAATCTAATAGCTTTTAACCAGACGCTCAGAGGAACTGTCAATCAAACACAAAAAAAAATTATAAAAAATTATTTTTATCACTTAAATATTATTCGGGAATTGAAACAATAGCTTGAAAGATTAAAACAAATTCCTATCCTTTTAAATGAGTCACCAAAACACTATGTAAGAAAAAATTCAAATGAAAAGGATTTTTTATTCACTTTATTGAGGACGCAAAGAAAAACTTTCGACCTTTGTTATCCAGCTCATTAAGACCGCTTAGAAGAACTATTTTCCAAGTTATAAAAGAAGAAAATTGTCCCTTTATTTTCGGGACACAGCATCGTGTGACACATTTCGTTATTAAGGTCTGGCGAGGACTCTGCTTGGTGAAGGTCTTCTCTGGTCTAAGTCATAACTCGAGCCGAGGAGTAAAGCCGCTGTGCTCACTGGCGGCGGAGGAAGGCGAGTGGAGTATTTATGGTAATGGGTCAAATAAAGTGGAGTATTTATTTCAGTGGAGCATATGAAAAAGAATAGTCACGGAGTTTTGATCATAGACTGTTGAGTACACACGGTGGTAAAGGGATAAAACTGTGTTTTTGTCTTACCTGTGTGTGTGAACTGTAGTACTCAGAATATTGTCGCCGTATATTGTATACCGTACTGTACACCGAGGGTTATACCGTATCATAAAATAATATTTATGAATATAAGTCACTCGAGGTGTTTTAACTTGTTAACGTGTAATGTTACGATAGTTTGGGAACATTTCAACACCTTGATTGGGGGTAAGTAGTTACAATATTTATCGTATTAGAGCAGGTGACTTGATGGTAAAAGAGAGGAAATAAATCATACCTTTAAACTGATGGAAGGAAACATTGATAACTGATATTTGATACAGCTGAAAATATTTTCATGAAAATGAAAACGATATTTGAGTTATTGATGAAATATGAATTGAGGAGGAAATGCAATTGTCTCTTTGTTTGCGGAATGTCAATAAACGCCTTCTGGTTGAGAACTGTGTGAAGCCACGATGTTATCAAAGGGGAAGCAGAGTGTGACTTCTGTATGTAAAAGATATGAGATATAGTTATTGATAGAGGGTTTTTGAGACGCACTTAAAATATTTGGGTGAAGGAGAAATAAAATGAAAATTATTACCTCTTGAAGCCGGAAGTGAGGTGTTGACCAGCTGTTAACACTGGTTCCTGTCTGTTGATATATGTGACGCTGATGGTGAGTGATAGACAGCTCGATAGTAATGTGTGACTATACAGTGAAATATATCCGCCATCTGTCGTCACTCTACACAGTAGGGTGTGTCAATTTAGGGGGTGAACTGGCTAAATTGAAAATCGAGTAATTTGGTAGCAATTTATTGTAGTCTTTAAGCATGCAAAACAATATTCTGGCATAAATTTTTTTTTATAATAAGTCCTACCTACATCAAATGGATTTTTAAATGTACATATTTGTGAATTTATAACATAACCAGCGTTTGCACACGTGTTACTGTTTCAAGTTTCAAGTTATTATATTTTATTATCCGTAGTCTATTTGAAAGTAACCAATGCCTTCATACTCTCTTTGCTTTGGTTTCTTGTCATCAGTAGTCTGCTTGCTATTTGTGCTTTGATGTAACCTTCTCGCCTCTCGTGGCTGTAAACATGGCCCGCTGCTTCTGTGACCATTTTCACACATCTCTCCACACTTTGAGTGTGGGAAGGCCACTTCGGCACCTGCATTGGAGTCTCTTTAAGGTTTCTCAATTCTTGGCTAGTTAGACTTGTTGTCAATGGTGGCTCTAAGACTTCCAAACTCAAGTTAACCAATTCTGACAATTTGGTGGCATTGACGTTTATTGGGGGAACTTTTCTTGAATGAAACGAACAGTCTCCCAACTGGTCGTCATCTATTAGCGTTCCTCTAATCTTTAGAATGACTTCTACAGCCTCGGTTCGGAGATTGGTACATTGACTGCAAAGCATTGCTTGCAAAACTGCTTCTGATCGAGCATACCAAGCGGACCTTCTTGCCACAGATAACACGATGTCCCTCACTACCTTCCTCTGTGTTCTTACTAGCTGCAATTGAAACAAAAGGTGATTGGGCCCATCCACCCACATAGGATTAAGTTTCACACTAAACCACTGGGGAAGATAAACTCCAATAATAAATTCAACAATTAACCTCAAATTCTTCAGCACTTTGCCCTTTAATTCGTGTTTGGAAATCCAAATCCTGCAGAAACGAAGAGCTGTAGTTAACCAACGGCTGTGACTGACAGGTCCAATCTCCAAGAGAGCCAATGACTGAGGCACTTCTCCTGATCTTATTGCTTGGGCAATACGATAAACATAGGATTGATCTGTGCTGAGATCTTTGATGACTCCTTCAGACAACGCTGGAAGGGGAGGGCCAACTTCGACCTTTGGAAAGGTTGTATTTATTTCTAGTTGTGTTGCTTCATCCAGCATGATGCCAAGGGGACCTGACCACTTGTTGTTGCTCTTTGTAGGACCATCAAGTTCCTGGATGAGATGACGAAGAGGTAGCTCGCCTGTATGTAAATCACATACAATCCAAACAAGTCTTCTTCCTAGTTTTTCTCTAAATGCGTCATTACACCCCCCTGCCATCCGGTGTTCACTGCAGTTGAATCTCCACCAACAGCCTGCAGTGAACTGCCAAGTCCTCTCTCCTGAACCCAACATAAAATATGATCAGCAATGACCTCTGCATGTTTCTTCCCTTCTACTTCAGTTTCGGGAGCAAAGTGAAACAAAAACCGACCACCAGGCTCAGAACAGACAGAGTAGTGGTCTTCTTTGATGAGACCTGGAAACTTTCTGTTCACTCCCTCTACTTCTAGCAAAACTTTTGTGTCATCTATTCTTCCATCAAACAAAAGACAGGAGAGCCCTCCCTCGCTTAAATCTTTTTCATGCTGATCAGATATTTCCTTCATTATTTTTCCTTGTGCTCTTCTAATTTTATTATGATCTATCACCAAAGATACATCCTCTCGGCTGATGAGGCCTGCATCTATCCAAGCGGCAGTTGCAATTTCTGCAGCCTCACGAAGTCCAGCATGGTGGCGAATACTAGCTAAAGCAATGTTTGAAATATTTCTTGTGTTGTATTTCATTTTCTTTGGTAAAGGTTCAGATGGCTCTTTGGAACTATCATCTGATGTTGCTTCCTGTTCATCAGAAGAACTATCAAAGAAGTGATAAACATCTTGACACAGCTCTTCCTCTCTTTGGATGGCTTCTTCACTCTTCATTTTCTTCTTTTGTTCCCTCTCTCAGATTTGTTCTCTCTTCTTGGCATTAGCAATCTGCTTCTTTGTTTCTGAATAATCTATTGAACCCATTTGCATACTTCCTTGGCCTTCTGCCTTTGTCCTCTGTGCCTTTATAAATTCAAGCTCTAAAACAGGAATCTTCTTTTCACGAGGACAACCACAATCAATGTGGGAATTATTTTCTCTCTTACCTGAGTGAGAACAGTTGGATTCAGAACATAATTGTATGGAGCACTTGCAGGTCAAAATGTCAAACAGAGTATCAAGTGTGTGCAGAAATTCATTTTTCCTGGCCAAGTTTCCTTTACCAAGTGATGTTTCAACTGCTTTGTGCCATAATTTCGTTAGTTTTAGCTCAATAGTTCGACACTGATTAATCACAGGTGGTTTGAATAGTGCATTAGCTTTTGTCCATTGATGCAGAAGAGGGATTATCATGTCATTTATGAGTTCTTTATCTGTATAGTTCCTTCTGTCCTTTGCATTTTTTTCTCGAAGGAGTAACCCTAATCTTAGCATGTCTCTCACTGTTGGAAGTTCTGATACAGGAAGCTCCTTCCCTTTACCAACTAGCAGGCTCAAGTGGGTTGACAACTGACTTCTTGTCTTCAATTTTGACATCTTCACACTATCTGACAAATAGAAAAATATTTCAATGTTTCATAATTCAATTGTTGTTTCAAAAAATATCAATTTGTTTATCAAATATGCTGTAACAGAAATAACATAATAATTTCTTAGAACATAATGTTTTATACAATGATATAAGTAACTGCGACAATCAATATGCCCTACTTACAATAATTAAAATGTAGAATTCGTCTGGTAGAGTAGGTGCAAGTGCAATGAGAGCAAACCACCGTCTATGATATCTAGAAGGAGAGTGAGCCGGGCGCCTTATCCTCACGCTTGGTACAAGTCAAAACAAGAATTAAACTGTCACACACGGAGAGCCTGTTCATGTTCATGTTCTGACATGCATATTGTACACAAGCTATAGAACCATAAAATACTCCATAATCCATATGCTTACATGAGATTAGTTAATATCAAGTGAATAATTCTAATCAAGTCTCATTAATTTGTTGAAATACTGATATTTGAAACTTTAAGGTATAATTGATGTAGGTGAGGGTTATTTCAATTCATTTTTGTTTGCTAATCTCAAGTTTGGACATAAAGAGGCACAATATTTTGACTACCAAATTTGATTTTTAACATGTTGACAAAATTGACACACCCTACTACACAGTCTTGGTAGTTTCATCGGTGACAACTATTTGTATCGACTGTCCACACCATCGATCAAGAGGTCGTATGGTGTGAGTGATGGGCAGCTGAAAAGTGTATACCCAAAACATGATGTACTGTGCTTACACCCATGTCAGCTACTTCCTGTCCGTTGTTTACCATGAAAGGAAGTCGGTTTATACCTACCATGAGATAGTATAACACGGCGCCTGTCGCTGTTTGGAAATGAACACTTCAAGTTTAGATAAGAGGCGTGGGGAACTGTTGTCTTGCCGTATTAGGGGCTATATGTAGTAATTCCATGTGATAATTACCTGGTGAGGTCAGTGCCAGGGTAGTAGAAGCGTGATATGTCGGTGTCAGGATAGTGAAAACCTGGTGGGGTCAGTGCCAAGGGTAGTGAAGGCAGTACCTGGGTCGTGAGGACAGTAAGAGACAGTACCTGCGTCGTAAGGACAGAGGAAGAGACAGTACAGTATCTGGGTCGGGAGGACAGAAAGAGACAGTACCTGGGTCAGGAAAAGGGGAGGTGGCAGGTGGGAGCACTAGTCTAACACTGCCTATACCAGGATCGCCTCTAGTTTATCGAACAATATTAACAATTAATAGTCATTTGTCCTTATAACACCTTTTATAACTTGACTTATAAAATTTACTGCGTACGTCTGTGTCCGAGTACAACCCTAGAGCCTTGGTCATGGTTGTGGGTCTTTGTACAATGTAGTCTTCAGGATGACTTCATCAGGACGGGTTAATTGCAGGATAGTGGTTAACGGTAAAAATACTTTACAATTTGCAGAAGACTTGTTGTATTGCATCATTTCTTGCGCTGAAATATAAACATCGAGAGACGCTTCTCTGAACAGTACCTCAGGAAATACAGTATTTGGAATTTGAAATTTTCAAATATTATTTAATCTCATCATAAATACTGGGATCCACATGCAGTTGCACATAGAAAATACGCAAACGCTTGTGTATGTGTAATGTATTATGTTATATTTAACGAAAAAATTCTTTCAAGTACGTACACAGGCATAAGCACAAACACACACACACACACACACACACACACACATATGCGTGCGCGCGCAGGCACCTTCCCTCGAAGGCAGCAAATCCAGTTTTCTCGTACCGAAAAGAGGTTTGCTGAGCTCAGTGGGACATTAAGCGAGGAATCCGAAAATACGACCAGTGAATTTACCGAAGGGAGAGTAAAGGATGTGAGGGAATGAAGATGCCGAGAAAATGGTGAGCGAGGGAGAGGAAGAGGAAGATAGAAAAAATATAGTAAAGGGAGGAGAGATGCTGTGTAAGTAGGATGAGAAGGATGGACGAAATAAGGAGGCAGCTTTGAGGAACGATAATTATGAAGCAATGTTACGCTAGGATGGGTTACGCTAGGATAGGTTACGCTAGGATGGGTTACGCTAGGATGGGCTACGCTAGGATGGGCTACGCTAGGATGGGCTACGCTAGGATGGGCTACGCTAGGATGGGCTACGCTAGGATGGGCTACGCTAGGATAGGTGCTACGCTAGGATGGGTTACGCTAGGATGGGTTACGCTAGGATGGGCTACGCTAGGATGGGTTACGCTAGGATGGGCTACGCTAGGATGGGTTACGCTAGGATGGGCTACGCTAGGATGGGCTACGCTAGGATGGGCTTCGCTAGGACGGGTTAGGTTTACTGTAAAGAGTTTAGGACACAATAGCCATCAACTTTGAGGATATCAAGGAGGGATGAAAAGGCTAACAGTATGAAGTGAGAGAAGGTAACAGGCTAACAGTATGAAGTGAGAGAAGATAACAGTATGAAGTGAGAGAAGATAACAGGCTAACAGCATGAAGTGAGAGAAGATAACAGGCTAACAGTATGAAGTGAGAGAAGATAACAGGCTAACAGTATGAAGTGAGAGAAGATAACAGACTAACAGTATGAAGTGAGAGAAGATAACAGGCT
>NW_024739492.1:0-8650 GCF_018991925.1 Homarus americanus
GTCTTCCTCCCTAAATGCCACACAACGTAAACACCTAGAAAAAAGTGCAAAAGAGGGCATGCAAGATTATTCTCTCCCCTTCCTACTCCACATATCAAGAAGCGCTCAACACACTGACCGACCCTTTAGACTCTCACTGACCATCACCACGACCTCATCTGCAAATTTGGTAAGAAGCTTCTACACCATCCCCGACACCGGCTCCTACTACCACCTGAGATCCCTAGTCCGAGAATTGCTCTTCGACACCACAACCGCATCCAGCCCATACGTGCACGAACTGATCTCTATAAGAACAGCCCAGTCCCAACCATTGTAAAAATTATCGATAACTTGTAATAAATCAGTGTACTCACTCCCAGTAAACACTACTCCTTGCACTGTCACTATGTTGAAATGAACTGTAGTTTGAGCTTTTCCCCAGCTAGTTATTATATGTCTTATTTGTGTCACTCATGTTACTTGTATATTATTTGTAATTCGTAACCCATTCCCCAAATATGTAACTGTATATTTTCAGCCTTCTGGCTGCCAATCACTTTCAATAAACCGTTAATTATTATTATTATTATTATTTATATGTTGGCCGATACCAACTCACTCCCCTGAACCCTCCTCCCCACCGGACTATCAACAAGTTCTTGCCATAAGGTACTATCTCATTTGGCAAAGGAATGGAACCAGTGATGAATAGTGGTGAACAGTGCTTAACTCAGTGAAAAACAACTCGGCAGTTGAGTCTTACCCAAGCTAGCTAACCACCTTCACACAGTGAGGTCCCAGGTACCCGGTTATACTTCCCCTGAGACTCCACGATAGAGAGGCCTGGGACCACCCCTCACCCACTTGAATGAGTGAGTCATGTGGACCACGTGGTGTCCCCAAGATGCTACGACACCACGTAGTGAATGTTTTGCTACAGCATCATGTGAAGTTCCTCATAACACCATCTGTGAGGTAACTGCTACATCATCAGGCCCCTCATAACGCCATCTGTGAGGGAGTTACTACACTACGTGTCTGGTGTTCAACACCTCACCTTACATGATCTACGCGTGCAAACATTAATCTGTATGTTCACTGTGTGCTCCTTCACCTTTCTCTAATGAGGGCTTTTGTTAAACCACCAATGTATGTACTAAGTCATTTGTGTCCAATGTATACTTTCGAAAAGCCCTTGTTTGGGGAAGGTAGGAGAGAGTAGTCGTCATTATTGTCCAAGCCACATTATTTATTTCTATATATAAGTAATGTAGGCTGGTTTTTAAATACATCATTCCCCTAACGGTGCCGTTTGTATATTAAGAAATACCGAAGCCATACAGTACAACACCAGCGAATATGAAGTATCACTGTAACCGGCAACTGTTACTCACTCATACCTACATGCATATATAGAGTCTTTACAGAATGATAGCAGACACGAGGAAGACGAACAACAAGAGGAGAAGAGTTAGAAGAAAATCAACTTCAAGCTAAGAAGAAGAATACCAAGACATTTCCTCCAAACAAGAAAACAACACACACAATCAAGCCGACCAAGCACTGAGAAACCATGGCGGAACCCAACATGCACCGGACGCTTGACCTGACTCTATCCTGCCGCATCCAGGCGAGTTGCTGCTTAAAGTCCCTCACGCAAGCGCTGTTTAGCCACTGCACCTATTCTATCCTCCTAAAATTCACTTCATTCCCCCCTGCCACTAGCATGTTATGTATGTATGTATGTATGTATGTATGTATGTATGTATGTATGTATGTATGTATGTATGAATGAATGATAACTGCAACTTTGCGTATTAAAACTCATTACTCTTACCGAAGTAATATAGTGCGTGGTTATGTTATGTCATGTTAGGATAGATTATAAACTACATTGGGTTACATTTCGTGAGGTTCGGTGACGCTACAGGAAGTTAGGTGAGGTACCTGGAGGTTAGGTGAATGTTGACTGACTGACAATTATTAGGAAGTGGTTCCAACACGTTCACGCACAACCTATACTCATACCACAAGTCCAGAATTAGAGAGGATCATGTTATTGGATATATTTTCAACGATTTACTCAGTGTCTAACCAACTCTTTAGTGATTTAAATGTGGACCTAAAATTAGGTCCGTATATTTGTTTGTCGTGGTGGTGTGCGCCCGTCCATCAGGTTGATTAACCACCAAAACCATAAAGGGTGCGGCCCTGCCGTTTCAGGGCATACACCACATCCATGGCGGTGACGGTCTTCCTTTTTGCGTGCTCGGTGTAGGTGACGGCGTCACGGATGACGTTCTCCAGAAACACCTTGAGGACGCCGCGGGTCTCCTCGTAGATGAGGCCGGATATACGTTTAACACCTCCACGCCGAGCTAGACGACGAATGGCAGGCTTGGTGATACCCTGGATGTTGTCACGAAGCACCTTACGATGACGCTTGGCGCCACCCTTTCCAAGTCCCTTGCCTCCTTTGCCTCGTCCAGTCATGTTGTTGTGGTTGCTACTTCAGGTGGTCCTGGCTCCAATATGTAATCGCGAAGAAAGAAAGAAAAATGCTAGTGACAGGGGGGAAGGAGGTTCAGAGGAAGAATAAAGGGAGGATGGAAGTGAATTTTAGAAGGAGAGAACAGGTGCAGTGGCTAAACACCGCTTGCGTGAGGGGGTAGGCAAAATGCCCTGAGGGTGCAACAACAACAACAATCAGGACGAGGCAGAGGGAGGGCGGGAGCAGGTCCGAGCAAGCAAAGGGCCAACGCGGGTGTTCTGATTGTCGTCTTAGCTCGGGCAGTGTTGGCAGAGCGTAGGAAGAACCGCCCCGCCACGGCGGCGGCGCAAGCCGAGAAACGCAGGTGGACGGACGCACAGGCACACACGATCAAAGTAAACAGAGAAGGTGAAAATATAGAAATTTGCTAGTCGTAGGGTTGTTTGGATAAAGATGAAGGTAAAGTCTTTGAGCTATGTCAAAGAGGAACGGAGCGAGTTGGAGGAAGGGTTTTTGAATCTTTGAGCTTGAAATGTCAAAGTATTCATAGTAAGGAAGGATGAGCGTATCGTAGGAGAGTCTTTAGTAATAGCAGCAGACAGATTTGAGCTTTTTTGTCAAATTATGAACGGAGACGAGAATGAGATATAGGCTGAATGGTTTCAGTCTTGAGTTAGGTCGATTTTATTGAGAATTGGATGTCACAGACGTTGGGTATGTTTTGATTTGTTTCTGAGAGTTGTGGGTCTTTCAGCTATGTCAGAGAGAGTTGGAGGAAGAGTTTTGAATCTTTGAGCTTGAAATGTCAAAGTATTCGTAGTAAGGAAGGATGAGTGTATCGTAGGAGAGTTATTTAGTAATAGCAGGGGACAGATTTGAGCTTTGTTAAATAGTGAACGGAGATGAGTGAGATATAGGTTGTTTGGTTTCAGTCTTGAGTTAGGTCGATAATGTTGACAGTGGCTGGTATAGAGGTTGGGTATGTTTGATTTGGTTTTGGAGAGTTGTGGTGTTATGAGAGGCTTTGTCTGGCGGGGGTGGGGGAGTTTGTGTTTGGGGATTGGCGGGGGTGGAGGTTGTATGTTGAGTTGAGGTGAATTACTTTTTTGCTTAGGGGGGGTTGTTGTGTGAGTGTGTATGCGTTTGCGTGGAAATGTAGTAAGGGGAGAGGGGGAGGGTTAGGGTAATTGATATAAGGTCAGGTATGGTTCGGTTGTCGGGAGGAGGGGGGAGGAGAGGAGAGAGGGGGGCGAGAGCTTTGGAGGTTGTTGGGTTAATTTATAGTATGGAAGGATTCCTTAGGTGTGATATGATTTGTGTTTGCTAATGAATTAGTTGTATTGAGTCATAGGTTTTTTCGAAAGGGGGCTTGTTAAAGGTGGTTATTAAGTTTTTCTTTTGGGAGGATTGAAAGGTGTTGATTGGTGATTGGATAATTAGAGTTATGAGTTTTTTTTTTTTTGGAGGGATTGTGAGTAAGATTGGGTGGGTTAAGTAGTTCTTTTGGGAGGATTGAAGGTGTTGATTAGTGATTGGATGGAGAGTTAGCATTTTTTTTTTATATAGGAGGGATTGTGAGTAAGGCTGGGTGGGTTAAGTTTTTCTTTTGGGAGGATTGTAGGTTTTGTTAGTAGTTGGCAGAGTTGGGTTAATCATTGCATTCTTTCTTCCCTTTGGCTAGTAAAGGACTTCTGCAATTGCGGTAGGCTCTTGCAGGTATTGTGAGTTCTGGCCCCATTCTTGAGGGAGAGGGTTTGTGTACAGGTACATTGCACCCCTCCCCGACCTTATTGGCTAAAGGAGGCGTTCAATGTCGTCTGCAATTTGGTACCGTTTTTATTAGGTAACATTCTTGAGGGAGAGGGCTTGCGTACAGGCACTGTGGAACTCTCCCCGACCTTATTGGCTAAGGGAAACGTACATGTCATCCGAGTTAGTATGGGATGGGTAAGTTAGGTATTTGTTTTGGGAGGAGTGATAGGGTGTGGTTAGTTAATGGTAGAATGGTTATTTTTTATTTTGTGTGGGATTGCTAGTAACGGCTGGGTAAGTTAGGTTTTTATTTTGGGAGGAGTGATAGGGTGTGGTTAGTTAACGGTAGAATGGTTATTTTTTATTTTGTGTGGGATTGCTAGTAACGGCTGGGTATGTTAGGTTTTTATTTTGGGGGGATTGTTAGGGTCTTTTCTTTTCTTTTGTTTGGGAGTGCATTTGAGGAGTGGGTTAGTTTTTTTTTTGGAGTGGTCTTGAGTTTGAGTTGGTGGCGTGGGGTTTGGAGTGAGGGGGGAGGAGGGAATCGTTGGGTGAGGGTTAAGGAGAGGTTAGGTTTAATTTGGGGGGGAATTTTTTTTTTTTTGGGTGTGGTTATAGGGAAGTTATTAATACAAGGGAGGTGGGAGGGGAGTGTTTGGTCTGTTTAGTATGGAGGGATTTCTGTCTCTGAATCTGCGTGGGAGTATGATGTTGTCGAAATAATCCTGCCATTGAGGGTAAGTAGTGAGGAGTGATTCTATTTGTTTGTCACCTAGTTGTCTCCAGTAGATGTTAAGTGGGGGGACGGAGCTGAGTTCATGTAAATGACTATTTCGGGTGAAGGATGACCAGTGTGTGTTATGGATGAATCTTAGTGCTTTGTTTTGAATGACTTGAAGTTTCTTGGCGCTTGATGGTGGTGCTAGCTGGAGTGTGTTAGGTGCATAAGTCAATAGTGGGCGTATGAGGGCTTTGAATAGGTGTGTTTTGGTTTTGATTGATGCGGTTCTGAATCTGTATATATTCCCGAGTGTTTTCTTTGCGATCAAAGCCTTCATATTGGTGTGTAGTGTCATGGTGAGGGTGTTGTTGAATGTGACTCCTAGGATTGTGTTTGTTCGTTTGATAGTTATAGGTGAAGGGTAGGCGATGTAGGGGTTTAGGTAAATGTGACGTGGTTGTCGTCTTTTGGTGCCGAAGTAGGTGATTTGTGCTTTGTTCGGGTTGGTTTGTATTCGCCATCGGAGTTCCCATTGTGTAACTTGTTCGAGTTCCCTGTTAGCTTTGTCTGTTAGGTGATCAAGAGTTCTGTGTCTGACTAGTTGGGTTACATCGTCGGCGTACTGTATTGTCAGAGAGTCGATGTGTAAGGGGTCGGGTAAGTCGTTTGTGTAAAGAATGTATAGTGTTGGGGACAGGACTGATCCTTGTGGGACTCCTGCATGCAGTGTGAAGTGGTCAGAGTAGGCAGGTGTGACTTTTATCCTCATTTTTCTGTCTGTTAGGAAGTTACATAGTAATTGTTGTGATTTTTGAAGGAGGTTAAAATTGGTGCATATCTTGTACTTTAATCCATCGTGCCAAACTGTGTCGAAGGCTTTTTGTACGTCTTTTGTAATGAGTGCTATCTTGTATGCATCTTTGTTCATGTGGAGGTAGTTTGTGATTATATTGAGTGCGTCTTGAGTTGAGTGGTGTGCTCTGAAGCCGAACTGCTTGTAGGACAGTAGTTGTTCATCTTCAAGGTGGTATCTGAGGCGGGTGTTGTATAGTCTTTCAAAAGTTTTGCCTAAGACTTCTAGTATGCTGATCGGTCTGTAGTTTTGAGGATCTGTTGGGTTTTTGTTTGGTTTAGGTATCATGACGGCTGTGGCTGTCTTAAAGAGCTTTGGGAAGTATCCTGTAGCCAGTTGGGTGTTGTAGAGGTATGTAATGGCTGTGATTGTTTCTCGGGGCAGGTGCTTCAGGATTGCTTGACCAATATTGCTGTCACCTGGAGTTTTCTTTTTGGTTTTGTCCAGTGCTTGTGCGACTTCTGTTGGGGTGAAAGGAGCAGTGAGGGTGTGGTCCTGTGTGAGAGTGGAGGTATCTATAGTGTTGTCAGGAGTTGTTCTGTCGTGAAGTGTTTGCATGTGTGTGGTGATGTTGTTTATGTGGTTTAAGATGTACCTTTGTTGTGTGGGGGGGTGTGGGTGGAAAATGTGTTCCCAGTGTTGTTTTAGTGTTTGTGCTACCTCGGCTGGCTCATTGATTTTCCTACCATTTACTAGCAGGTGATCAAAGGGGAGTTTCGCAGTTCCTTTCAGCCTGGCGATCCTTTGCCAAAATTCTCGGGGGTTATGTGTTCTGTGTTCTTGGGCAGCCTCTACGAGTTTTGCCCAGTGAACCTCATGATCTTGACGGAGGCTATGGATGATGTGTGTTCTTAGTGTGGAGATGTCTGTGGAAACTGGTGCTAGGTTAAGTTTGTTTAGTTCGAATCGTGTCCTGTAGCAGTGAAGTAGGCGTTGAGTTCTTATGGAGGGTGTGAAGGAGTATTTTTTCTTGAACCGGTGTTTAGGAATGTGGGTATCTGCTATGGCGGTGATAGTGTTGAAAAGGTGTGTCCAGGTTTCCTCAATCATCCTAGTGGGTTGGTGTTCGAGGTTGAGAGTGTATTGTTGTTCAGAGAGTGTTTTCTTGAAGGCATCCCAATCTGCGTGTTGATACTGGTATTGAGGTGAGGTTGCTGGGAGGAGGATGGGATTGTTGGAGAGGTGAAGAGTGATGGGAATGTGGTCTGAGCCTGATAGGGGGCCGGGAGTGATGTAGTGTTGGAATTGGAGGGCAGGGGTGTTGGTGATGACGATGTCTGGAGTGCCTTTGCCGTGAGCAGCGTAGAATGTGGGGAAGAAAGGGCCAATGTGGTGAAGGTTTTTGTGAGTGACCAAAGCGTGTAGTTGTTGGCCATGGGGGTCGATGCGGTTGTGTTGGAATGCGGTGTGGTGGGCATTGAGGTCGGCCATTAGTATTACAGGTAGGTGTGAGTTGTTAAAGATGGAGTTTAGGTCTGTGAATGGGATACGCGAGTTAGGTCCTGGCTCCAATATGTAATCGCGAAGAAGAAGAAGAAAAATGCTAGTGACAGGGGGGAAGGAGGTTCAGAGGAAGAATAAAGGGAGGATGGAAGTGAATTTTAAAAGGAGAGAACAGGTGCAGTGGCTAAACACCGCTTGCGTGAGGGGGTAGGCAAAATGCCCTGAGGGTGCAACAACAACAACAATCAGGACGAGGCAGAGGGAGGGCGGGAGCAGGTCCGAGCAAGCAAAGGGCCAACGCGGGTGTTCTGATTGTCGTCTTAGCTCGGGCAGTGTTGGCAGAGCGTAGGAAGAACCGCCCCGCCACGGCGGCGGCGCAAGCCGAGAAACGCAAGTGGACGGACGCACAGGCACACACGATCAAAGCAAACAGAGAAGGTGAAAATATAGAAATTTTGCTAGTCGTAGGGTTGTTTGGATAAAGATGAAGGTAAAGTCTTTGAGCTATGTCAAAGAGGAACGGAGCGAGTTGGAGGAAGGGTTTTTGAATCTTTGAGCTTGAAATGTCAAAGTATTCATAGTAAGGAAGGATGAGCGTATCGTAGGAGAGTTTTTAGTAATAGCAGCAGACAGATTTGAGCTTTTTTGTCAAATTATGAACGGAGACGAGAATGAGATATAGGCTGAATGGTTTCAGTCTTGAGTTAGGTCGATTTTATTGAGAATTGGATGTCACAGACGTTGGGTATGTTTTAATTTGTTTCTGAGAGTTGTGGGTCTTTCAGCTATGTCAGAGAGAAATGGAGAGAGTTGGAGGAAGAGTTTTGAATCTTTGAGCTTGAAATGTCAAAGTATTCGTAGTAAGGAAGGATGAGTGTATCGTAGGAGAGTTATTTAGTAATAGCAGGGGACAGATTTGAGCTTTGTCAAATTGTGAACGGAGATGAGAGTGAGATATAGGTTGTTTGGTTTCAGTCTTGAGTTAGGTCGATAATGTTGACAGTGGCTGGTATAGAGGTTGGGTATGTTTGATTTGGGTTTGGAGAGTTGTGGTGTTATGAGAGGCTTTGTCTGGCGGGGGTGGGGGAGTTTGTGTTTGGGGATTGGCGGGGGTGGAGGTTGTATGTTGAGTTGAGGTGAATTACTTTTTTGCTTCGGGGGTTGCTGGCAAGGTGTCATGTCGTTTGCATTGAAATGTAGTAAGGGGAGAGGGGGAGGGTTAGGATAATTGTTATAAGGTCAGGTATGGTTCGGTTGTCGGGAGGAGGGTGGAGGAGAGGCGAGGAGAGGAGAGGGGGGCTTTGGGGGTAGTTGGGTTAATTTATAGTATGGAAGGATTTCTTAGGGGTGATATGATTTGTGTTGCTAATGAATAGTTGTATTGAGTCATAGGTTTTTTTTTTTTTTT